>NW_026918089.1:0-77500 GCF_032062105.1 Saccostrea cuccullata | reverse complement strand
TGTGAAATGTGTTTCCGTATAATTTGATTTATTTACAAATTGTTCATGTTTGTCGTGTTGATGTGGAATTATTATAAATTCCCGAATTCTGATACTTTACAATTCTGTTGTGTTGGGAATGAACATTAGGAAGATGCATATACTTTCAACATAAGGAAAAATATAAAGCAAATCGAACGCCTTTTTGTGTGCAGATCATGAAATGTACTGAGCTCCACGGGTATTTGTTGTCCCGAGCGCATTAATCTTGACGCCCAAATTCTTACTTGGCTAGTGATACCTTTAGAAAACATGTGTATCTAGATGAAAGTTAACTCGGCAACATGCGCCATCCCATTGTTTATGTTTTATTAGGTGATTACACCTCCTATACCCGATTTCGCGGATTCAACGATACCCTTATATCGAGTATTATACGCGATTTCACGGATAATACCCGTTTTCGAGTATTCTCTCCGACCTGTTCAAGTTTCTCAACGAATGCCAGGACAACATACAATTTTATTTAGAATACAGTATACTAGTAATCAATTGAAAATCACACAAAACTTAAGATATTTGAGCATATTATCATTTAAAAAATATCATGCTCCCTTTATGCAATACAGTGACTGAACAAAAAGTTGAAACTACTTGTATTTCCTGAGTAACTTTGTTTGTATTCAAAATTTGGTCAATTATTTTCAAAATTATTGATGTAATGAGACAAGGCAAGTATATTTGTTTTAAGTTAAGCCTTTTCGGTTGGTATAGGCCTACTGGTTGAATCCTTTTTAAAAAGAAAAAAAAATGAAAATTTCCACCTTTTGTAAAGGATCTCCTTTTAGAGTTTACTGGTGGAGTAGCTTTCGAGGAACAAGGAGAGTGTTCGAAGTTAAGAGTTATTGTTCTGCTTTGTTGATGAAAACTGTGTTTGTTCTTTAGCTTCAGTTTAGAGAGAGTTATGCAGTAAAAACATGTATGCCTTTGTATACTAGTATATAATATTTTGATGAAAAGGTTGCTTACAAAAGACTCAACATTTTTAGATAAGAAGAATTTAGTTTTACTTTACTTTTAAATGAAGAAGTTGTATTAATGGTTAAGAGTAATGAAAGACTATAAATAACACAATGAGTACTGTTATTGTTTAACAGCATTTTGGTGAATCGATTGCAGCATTTCGAAAATCGTTGAGAGATGCTGTGTATATAAAGATATATAGCAATTTTTAAAATATTTGTAACAAGGAGTATATGTAATAATATTTTGGGATTTATAAACCTGTACTGAAAAATAAAACAGAAATTGTTCACGATGGCATTTCGGTGGAGAAACATGGTCAAGCATCCAACTTGGGAGTTCCTCTATTCCTCTACTCTATCTTAATTAGGCCAATGTTCAGTATTACTTAAAATTCTCAACAGTGCAAACGAAATATGACGTTTTCTATTCATGCGTCACAAATTGATATAATGGCTGAGGTATTTTTTTTATTGTCAGATGGTGTTGAGTTTCCCGTATTCCATCTTTAAGAGATGCACAAATAGGAAACAAAAACATGTACAACGTGTTCTCTACACGTTTTCCTCCTGTGTGGTACTTTTGATGGATTAAGTCTTATGTTTCCATACAAAGTGTTTATCATTATCTGACAGGAATTTAAAAGTCATGATTAATGGTCCTTAATAAGTGGTATTTCTTTAAAAGCAGATTCAAATAATAAGTGCTACTTCAATTACAAATCGCACTTAATAGTTAAGTCTCATCATTCTGTATTCAGTGTTGTCACCATTGCTTCTTGACGTGAAGTGAGATCTATTATACACAAATCTCAAATACAAATTTATTGTGAGAAACTTTTTATGTTTTATGTATCGCAATGACATAATGCAATGGTTATCCAGTCGCTCGCGTGGCGCAGTGGTTAGAGTGTCTGCTCTACAGTAGCGAAGTAAAGAGTTGATCCTTACGTTGCAGGTTCGAATGCAACTGTGGGACGTCGAGACTGGTCCTTCGGATGAGACCGTATAAACCGAGGTCCTGTGTCACAGAAGTTGCTGGCATGAAAAAGCTCCAACACTGCCCGATCGCCCTGATGCCTGGTATAGGACAAGATTTGTAGCTCTCCATCGGCGAGTGGTGGCGTCTCCATATGGGTGAAAAATTCTCGAGAAGAACGTTAAACAACATACAGGTTACCCATAACTTTTAGAGTACGTGTACTGTTGTGAATAAACAGGCACTAAGTTGGACAAATTTTTGTTAATGCACAATACAATAGATACTAAACATTATCCAGGTTGTCCGAATACATTGACGAGTGAAAGTAAACGGCATGCCTATCGCGGTACTTTAACTTAATGTGCAACGAACGACGGTTGTGTTGTTGTTTTCTTTTTGCAGCAACCTTGAGTTTCTCTCTACGCAATACCCAAGTCAATGCAATGGTTATAAGCACCACAAACATTAATATCACTAAACACAATAAAATACTTGTAATCAAGGCTTCGTTAGTAAATAAGAAGTCTTGGTTGGTATTTGATTCCGTAGAAATAAAGGAAGATTCTGTTTTATCAGTGACCGAAGAAAGACTTGGTGTTGTGTGAGCAGATGTCGTCTTCGAGGAGCTCACTGTATCATGAGAAGTATTTGGTGTTGGGTTAGTTATGATTGAAACCACTGTTGTTTCTGATGTAGGAATAGTTTGAAGATCAGACACTGTAGTGTATTTTTCTGCTTCGTCTGTTACTGACGCAGTCTCTGTTGATGGGATATTTGTTGTTTTAGCCATCTCTGTGGAATCTTCTATTGTATTGAGATCTGAGGTAAAACCTGTCTGTGTTGACGTTGAATGGATTGATGATAGGGTTGTCAAATGAGTCGTCACTGTGGATGACAATTCTATCGATGAATTGACTGAAGCTGGATTCGCATCTGTATTGTTAATAACTTCTACAGATGAGCTAAATGTAGATGTACTTGACTCCACGTTAGTAGATGAGACAGGCTCTGAAGAAAGGTTAACAGGAATTGTTGATGATTCTGTGAATTTTGATGGAGAAAATGTTGTTGGAATAGTTGTACTTATCGGTAAATCTGTGTTAGTGGTCGAGGACATTGTAGAGTGGTTAAATGTAGTTGTCCATGAATCTGCATTAGAGGTTGAAGATAACTTTGTTGACAGGTTAACTGATGTTGATGTTGTTGACAATGAATCTGTGTTAGTCGTTGTTGACGCAGTTACTGTAGATAGAAATGAATCTGTGTTACCGGTTGAAGATAACCGTGTTGACAGGTTAACTGCTGTTGTCAATGAATCCGTGTTAGTAGTTGTGAATAACTTTGTTGGCGGATTAACTGTAGTTGTCAGTGAATCTACATCATCAGTTGACCTTGTAGGTGAGTTGATAGTACTCGTTGTCAATGAATCTATGCTAGTGGACGAAAAAAAACCTGTTGACATGTTTACTTTAGTTGATAAATCTGTGTTACCAGTTGAGACTAATCTTGTAGAAAGGCTTACTGTAGACGTATCATAGGGCTTGGTTGACATCTCTTCTGTTGTGGTCGTTTCTGATGTGGTCACTACTTGTGTTGATTGGTCAGAACAGACAGTCATGGGGTCACTGTACTGCCCGACATCAATATTTTCACAGGCGCCTGTAACAAAGTGGACATTGAATACAAGCACTGAAACAGATTATTGTCCCCCGCCTTCGCGAAAGCGAGGGGACATTAAATCTCATTCGTCTGTCCGTCAGTCTGTCCGTCCGTCACAACAACTTTAACCTTGCCCATAACTTTTGATTAAGTGGAGCTATGACGTTTATATTCACATGTGTGTTCCTTGTGACAAGACCTTTCAATTGTTACCACCAAATTTGCCATTTGACCTTGACCTTCGAGTTTGATCCACTTTTACACAAAAATTCCAAGCTTTTACTTTGGCCATAACTTTTGATTAGTAGATACTAGGACTTTCATATTTCATATATGTATTCTTTGTAGCAAGACCTTTCATTGGATACCAACAACTTTGACCTTTTGACCTTAGAGATTTCCTTACTTATGAAAAAACTTTAACCTTGACCATAACTTTTGAACGGTAAGAGGGCTTTCGTACTTAACATAATTATGTAATCTTTTTGAAAAGACCTTTCATTGGATACCAAGAACTTTGATCTTGGAGTTTGACCTTCTTTTCAAAAACTTTGACCTTGACCAAAACTTTTGAATGGTACTAGAACTTTCATTTCACATATGTATTCTTTGTGGCAAAACTTTTCATTGGATATCAATAACCTTGACCTTGACTTTGGAGATTTACGTACTTATGAAAAAACTTAAACCTTGACCATAACTTTTGAATAAGGGCTAGGGCATTTATACTTCACATAGATAATCATTGTGAGAAGACCTTTCATTTGGATTCTTTAACCCTTTGGCTTTGACTTTGGAGTTTGACCTACTTTTAAAAAACTTGAACCTTGGTTATAACTTTTGAACGGTAAGGGTTTTCATCCTTCACATATGTATTACTTGTGACAAGACCTTTCTTAAAAAACTAACAACTCAGACCCTTTCACCTTGGAGTTTGACCTACCTTTCAAAAATTTATCCTCGACCAGAACTTTTGAACAGGTGGTGCTTGGGATTTTGTATATTTCACAATCGTATTTCTTGTCAGAAAAACCCTACTTTGGGTAATAATATATTTAATTTGCGTTTAAGAAAAGTTTAATCTTCGTTATGTTGCCATACGGGGTCAACAGTGTTTCACAAACACATCTTTTCCTTAAATTGAGAAGAAATAGGGCTTTCATATTTGACATGTGCATTACCTGTGACAAGATAATTTCGAGCATGCTATGATTTCTTGACCCTTGACCTTCACGATTGACCTTATTCTTTTTTTTTAAAAAATCAACTTCAGTTATAATTTCTAAATAAATGACATATATGATAGGGTGTTTATATTAGACACAATACGTCATTGAAAAAAAACATCTCACCCACAAAGACACCGAAAGCGGGGGACCTCAATTCTTTGAATATACTTGTATTTAACGTTCTTACCGTATTTTTTATCATAAAAATATGTGCATACCAATTTCTTTTCTTCAAAACCATTCATTCGTTGTCATTTATAGATCGTATTATTAGAAAGAAGTCTTTCTCGATTGTTTTACTTTTTTGTATATACAGAATACTAAAATCATGGATTTAAAGTTAGCTTCGTTTACAGTACCATGAATAAAAATCTCTAGTCAAATTTATCTATTTCAAGTGACTTACAGATGTACACATTTCTGAAAGTGTTTAAAGGGGCATGGGCACGTTTGTATTGCTCCTTTGTTTACAATTTTAAATTTCTATTTTTATTTTTTGAAAATTTCCCCACATTACTGAATTGAACAAACATGAATATTTTTAAAAATACTTAATGACAACGGAATTCTTCATAACCTTACACCAAAAAAACTGTATTAGGTGGCACAAGATCTCTTAATGTTCATTAGTTACATGTACATTTTACCGGGTGTGTTCGATTTGCTGACATCACTGTCCACATACTCACAAAACCGCTGTTTGTTTTACTTTCTTGTAGCTCTTTTCTTTAATTTCCTTTTTTTCATTATAGTGGTTAATAATTTTTACTAATACACCTCAAATTTCATACTGTCTTGAATACTGAGGAAAAAAAAGATTACGAAAGTGCGCAGATTGATGACAAACACTTTCGGAATTCGTAGTTTGGATAATTTTCAGTTGAAAGAATTGTTGAAATGGGTCATTTTAATGTATGAACGCTCTTGCAAAATGTAAGCCACGAATTTCTACTGAATTTATTTATAAACTTCAAATTAATATGTGTCGATGTCCTTTTATTACTCTTGATGAGAATATTTTCTGCTAAGTTGCTTGGGTACATGTGACATTTAAAAAAAAAAGATCAAATAGGACTGTCTTTCGAGTGCTGCCATTTTTATCTAATTATGATATATTAAGACATCTTGATATCAGCCAAAGTCATACTCTATCAGTGGACCCATATAATTCCAATAATCATTTACAGCAACTCAGCCAATTCAAGATAATGAATAGTTGAAAAAAACATAGAAAAGGTGTTACTTTGTCCAAATTGTCTCACCTTTTGTACACATATATTTGATCTCTGAAGCGTTTGGAATGAATTCTTTGTTGCATACTTCACATAAAGAAGGCTGTGATTGAGTATTTACATAGACTCGTTCTCCATTTGCGCCAGATTCCTTATCTATGTAAGGAAAACAATTTCATGCTTAATTAACATAACACATTCAGAAATGTTATAATTTTTTTTAATGAGGTAAAAGCGAAAAAAATGATACTTCACCACCTGTATTAAACATTGAAGTTACGTATATAAACATATTGATCAAAACAAAATTCAGTGAGTGGAATATAAGTAAATGCAAAACCTGACCTGACCACAATTTGTAGAAGAAATGCGTCCCTTTGAAATCCAGTACCATACAGATAAAAGCATAGAATTGAAAGCCATGTATCGTTAATGCATTCTTATTTCTGAAACAGAAATTATTTTGATAAAAAGAGCACAATAATTTATGTATCACAATCAGATAAAAGTGAATCATTTAAACATATTTTTTTCCCTTTAAACATGAATTATAACAAGCAAATTCAAAGAATTGTGGTCCCCCGCTTTCGGTGTCTTTTCGGGTGAGATGTCATTTTTTATGACATTTTGTGTCTAATATGAACGCCCTATCATAAGTCATCTATTTAGAAATTATCACTGAACTCCAAGGTCAAGGTCAAAGGGTTAACGTTCTTGGTATGAAAAGTCTTCTCACAAGGATTACATATGTGGAGTATGAAAGCCCTAGCCCTTACCATTCAAAAGTTATGTTCAAGGTTAAAGTTTTCTCGTAAGTACAAAAAAATTTTAAGGTGAAGGTCAAAATTCAAGGTTGTTGGTATCAAATGAAAGGTCTTGCCACAAAGAATACATATGTGAAATATGAAAGTCCTGGTATCTACTGTTCAAAAGTTGTGGCCAAGGTCCAAGTTTTTGAAAAGTAGGTCAAACTCCAAGGTCAAGGTCCAAGGGGCAAAGTTCTTGGTATTTAATGAAAGGTCTTTTCACAAGAATTATATATATGAAGTATGAAAGCCCTAGCCCTTACCATTCAAAAGTTATGGTCAAGGTTAAAGTTTTTTCTTAAGTACGGAAATCTCCAAGGTCAAGGTCAAAAGGTCAAAGTTGTTGGTATCCAATAAAAGGTCTTGCTACAAAGAATACATATGTGGGATATGAAAGTCCTAGTATCTACCATTCAAAAGTTATAGCCAAAGTAAAAGTTTGGAATTTTTGCGTAAAAGTGGGTCAAACTCCAAGGTCAAGGTCAAAAGGTCAAATTTGGTGGTACCATAAGAAAGGTCTTGTCACAAGGAATACACATATGAAATATGAAAGTCATAGCTCCACTGAATCAAAAGTTATGGGCAAGGTTAAAGTTTTTGTGACGGACGGACAGACTGACGGACAGACGGACGGACGGACGAATGAGATTTAATGTCCCCTCGCTTTCGCGAAAGCGGGGGACAACAAGCCTTTTGAAATCACTTTTTTTTTAAAGAAACGATTTTGCAGGAATAGAAGTACATGTATGTATTTATCTATGGGTTTTAATTTCTTTTAGCTCGTTTACAGGTATTAAAAACTGAGTTCTTTTTTTTGATTTTTTTTTTTTTTTAATAAATTTTTGTGTATTTTTTAACTTCCCTCTCTAGCATTTTTCACTTACATGGAGACGCACACTGCTTGTCGGTGGAGGGATGAATACCAATACTCGGTACTAAGGACCACTGAGAAACAATCTCTGCGCCACGCAGGCGAAAATTTTGTTTATGTGCTTGTTTGTTTTGGTTATTTTTAATATCATTTTGAACAATTTGTTTTGGTCGATTTTTATTTCGTATTTATTGTTTTAATCTTGTTTGATTGTTTATTTGCTTGGTCAAAGACCACGGTCAGAAACTTATATATATTGCATACATGATTTTGGGATGAAACCTCTCTTTGAGCTTTTGTACGAAAGCATATAAGGATCAGTCTAGAGAGAAAAAAAATAAAAGGCGTTATTACGCCTTTAAATTGCGTAATAACGCGAAAAAAGGCGTTATTACGCCTTTCCATTCCAAAAGGCGTTATAAAAGGCGTTATAACGCCTTTCCATTCTACAATGCGTTATTACGCCTTCCAAAAGGCGTTATAACGCTAAAAGGCGTTATTACGCATTTCCAAAAGGCGTTATTACGCCTTTCCAAAAGGCGTTATAACGCCTATCCCAAAGGCGTTATTACGCCTTTCCCAAAGGCGTTATTACATCTTTCTAAAAGGCATTATTACGCCTTTATAAAAGACGTTATTTTGCCTTTTAAAAAGACATTATTACGCCTTTCCAAAAGGGTTATAACGCTTTTTGAAGAACCACTATTTTGCATTTAACAGGCCCGTGCTTTTAACCCCCCCCCCAACCACCAACACCACTCCCACTCTACTGGCCAAACTCGTGGGGGACTTCTCGGTAAAACTTTGTTTAAATGCGATAATTTACCACAGTTTTACACACTGCAACAAAATGTTCAGGAACCAAGCACCCAATAGTTAATTATAATATCTAAACTGTAGCACTGAAGACTTTTCCCCAAAAGTGTGTATGTGAAGAGAGGGGGGGGGTACCCCATTCGCACTCGTACTACTGGCCTACTTGAAAAGGAAAATGGAAAGGCGTTATTTTAAGTTAATAAATATATGAAAGATTTAATTAAAACCATCTTTATTTATGCAATTCTCTATATTCCTGCACATCTCACTGACAACTGTTTCCATTCGTATTAAGAGAAGGCAACACTCTACTTTTGAAGATACGATATAGGCAAATGTATCTTGGAGCTTTGCTTGCCATGTATTAAAATTCATTTCATTTGAAGATATTTTTCTCTCTTCTTGGAAAAAAGCAGGCAAACTATTTGCATAGGTATAATGAGCAATTGAAATCAATGATCCTTGGTAGAGATGTGTCTTGTATATAAGAAGGACTTAGTTGGTTCAACATTGAAAATATATGACGCACTTAAAAATCTTTTTTCCTGGAAATCTAATTATAATCTGTTTAAATTATTTTATAAGAAATTAGTCCTACATCAAATTGTGAAATTCATGTTCCAAAGGTAAGATTTCTGCACCCCCCCCCCAACACCCCGCCCCTCGGTTTGGCTAAATATGTTTAGTCATGTATTCAAAATAAAGACGTATTAACGCCTTTTGGAAAGACGTAATAACGTCTTTTATAAAACCGTAATAAAATCTTTAGAAAAGGCGTTATAACGCCTTTCAAAAAGGCGTTATAACGCCTTTTAAAAAGGCGTAATGTCTCCTTTTAGAAAGGCGTAATAACGCCTTTTAAAAAGGCATAATAACGACTTGTAGAATGGAAAGGCGTAATAACGCTTTTAAGAAAGGCGTTATTACGCCTTTTAAAAAGGCGTAATAATACCTTTTGGAATGGAAAGGCGTTATAAAGCCTTTTCAAAAGGCGTAATAACGCCTTTTTTCGCGTTATTACGCCTTTTCAGAAGGCGTTATAACGCCTTCTGATTTATTTTTCTCTCTAGATTGATCCTAATAGGCTTTCGTACTTTTGAAACTTAAGGACATTGATTCCTTTAACTCAAAGGGAACTCCTACTGAATTATAGGCGAAAAAAAACTGGAACGTCAAGACTCAACCTCTTGTTTTCCGACATGTATCTCTCTCTCTCTCTCTCTCTCTCTCTCTCTCTCTCTCTCTCTCTCTCTCTTTTACTTTAGTAGGATATTAATTTCAAAGTCAACGTGTAAGTACCAGGTAAATGGGAAAGGGTGAGAAATATTTAGTTCATGATAATTGTTCAATAAGTGAACAAATTAAAACCAGATCAGATATATATGTCATTTATAGTAAAGCTTTACATTTATTTACCATTTAAGTTTTCCATTACGGCTAATTTTTTTCACAGCAGAGTAATTTTTTCCCCTTTAAAGCAGATCAGTATCAGTGTAACTATGGTCAATAACCTTTAAACTATTTGTAATTTAATGACCTTGTAACGACTGAAGAGGAATGTTTAAAAATAAGGTTAAAAGCTATTTTTACTTTGTGGATTATTTAATCCCCTACTATGGAAAGCCATATACGACAGCCAACTGCTGACTGCTTACTGCCAACTGTCAGCTACTTACTGCCAACTGCCACACATATTTGAATAAATTTTATATTTGTATTGATATTTATATGAATTTTCACAAAAAAGGGGGAAAAAAGGCACGGATCCAGGACATTTTTTCCAAGGGGGTCACCCTGGTAAAATTGAATTGAATAAAATGACCAATATGTTTTATCTTATGTAATATTCAATATATGCCGTTGATAAAGTACATTGTTTATTTTTTTTAATTTGTTTTCCTTTTTGAAATAGGTAATAAAATGACTATTTTCTGCTTTTAATCTTTAAAGAAGCCCCCCCCCCCTCCCTCGGAGACAACAAAACCTTTGAAGAGAGAATAATAATAAAAAAGATTTGTCGTTTCGCAGAGAAAGATGTTTTGAAAATAAATTTCCGTTTTCCAATATATTCTATAGTTAAAAATTTTCTCAAATTAAAGATATATATCTCTGTGTGTTATAATAAATATTTCACATGCATATATCTGGGAGGGGGGGGGGGAGGGCATTTAAAATTTGTACAGTCATACCTTAAATAAAGTAAACGAACTACCGGTATAACTGACCTTGGACCCTCCACTTAGAAAACGCCGATCAAACATTTATATCTCTTTGTTTGTACAAATAAGATATGTTTTACATGTATAGATCTAGAGAGAGGGGTCCGGAACACCCCTCTGAATTTGTAAAGTTATTTAATGCACAAAGTAAACCAACTAAAACTTATTTAATGTATAAAATAAATCAGCTAAAAGGGACCTTAGAACACCCCCCCCCCCCCTCCCCAACCGAAAATGTTAATTCGTGTTAAGTTGGTATGAAAAATGTCATACACATGAAGGTATGACGCATAAGAACCCCCTCTCCCCGGCCGAAATAAATTTTCACATTTAGGAAAGAACTTTACGTATTTTTTTCTTGTCAAGAAATTTCTGGGTTGGATTTTTTTTTAACAGAGTAACCCTCTTGGAAAAAATGTCCCATAGATCCGCGCCTTTTTTTTTTTAATTTACATAAATATCAATATAAAAATAAAATTTATTCAAACATGTGTGGCAGTTGGCAATAAGCAGCTGACAGTTGGCAGTAAGCAGTCAGCAGTTGGCAGAAAGCAGTTGGCTGTCGTATATGGCATTCCATACCTACCCCTTTCAAAAAAATTAATTTAAAAAAAACAGACAAAAGATATGCAAGTCCTAGGTGCACAAGACTTTAACTAACTAAAAATGTTGATCACATTTTATCTTAAAATCCTAGAAAATCTTACGAATATAAATAACTAGCAGAAAAAAATTAATAGCTTCTTTATTTAAAAGAAAGGTAAAACTTGTTGAACGTTTGAAGATTGAAAGTGAGAACAGTTTTGTTTTTAAGACTGCTTTCGTTTTGATGAAATGGTTTTATCTTTTTCGCTAGTTGATATATCTCTGACTCAAAAGTATCAAATATGTTTTAGATGTCTTTTTTTCAAACAAGCGAAATGTCGCCTGCGTGGCGCAGTGGTTAGAGCGTCGGAGTAAGGAATTGATCCTTACGTCTGCGGTTCGAATCCCACTGTGGGACGTGGAGACCGGTCTTTCGGATGAAACCGTATAAACCGAGTTCCCGTGTCTCGGTAGGTGCTGGCACGAAAAAGATCCCTCACTGATCAATGGTCATAAGGGCCGGGAATAGGACAAAAATTTCAGCTCTCAACCGGCAAGTGGTGGCGTCTCCATATTCTCGGGAGGGCCGTTAAATAACAAACAATCAATCAATCAAACAAAAAAATCGTTTTGGATTCATTCTCATCTAGTTAAAAATTTTATTCCTCTTTAAGGCAAATGTGGTTTATAAAGAAAACGTACTTAGAAATAATTATAGATCCGTTCCTCAAAAAACACTCCCAGGAAGAAACCGTAGACTGAATCGAGGTCAAGGTCACCAACCAACCATCCATGGTAGTATCGGTGAAGGTCACAGGGCCCTTTTCACTGTCGATAAAGGAATTTCCTGTCCATTGGGACGGATAAGTACAAGCAGCATCTTTTATAAGAAATTGAAAATTAATTCCAAAATGGCAAATCAAAACTTTCATTCCAAAGGAAGAAAATGCGTAAAATACGTCAAACAGGAGATTGTTAGTATTGACATTAATATTTATTTATTCATTTGTTAGTTTTTTTTAAATATTTAATTCCTACTACTCACCAATATTTCCAACTTCAAATAATGTCAAAAACAAAAACAACTCTAATATTGGGTTGCTTATAACCATATCTTTTATCAAAACTCAAATGAAATGAAACTCAAAATAATGTGAAACTTTGTATGAAGACGGTGGTCCCATGTCCAAAAGCATACGTGAGTTTATTGAAAAAACAAGATTGACGGAATTACAATATAGCTGAGGACAAACAAGGAGGAATGACAGTTATTATCGTGTCCATTGAAGACAACGGTGAATGTCCCCCGCACGCTCTCTGTGTTTGGGTAATGTCTTAATACATTGTCCTTGTTAGAAAAGGTTCAAATATCAAACCTTTTTAAATTCTAATCAAATCGGTTTTCTTATGAAAACAAAATGGTTGATAGCACTTTATCTGATGGCGTTTTTGGAGTAAACAGGGGGAAATGGGTTTCAAACAATCATAATATACGAACGTGTTAAATTATTTCCTACTCTGAATTTTTTAACCGATAAAAAGCAAAAAACAAATGGCTATATTCTCATATTTCCCGTACATACCCTGGCAATCACGTGACCTTGATTTGAACTTGACCTTACATATATGACCTCAGGCAAGGTCATTATATAGGTAATCAGGATCTATAATCTCATTTTAATACACTTTAATCTAATGTTTCCTTTGCATCCACTGATGCACCTGTCCTGAAAATATGGCTTTGAAATTTGAGTATCAAAATCCGAAATTTCTACACCGCTTCAACGTTTTGAAAGTCAGAGTGTGAAATAACTTATGAAATATAAAAAGACGAAAATTGGTATTGATTTAAGATTTTATGAAGAATAGAAGTAGATTAAAAATCAACAACAAAAACTCTTGAGATTCAGCTCCGGGTGAGTTATGTGCACGAATGACCTTCGAGAAATGTTCTATTTTAAAAGTTTTACTGGGCCAAGTTGGTAAAAGAGTTTAAAGTCATAATGCAGGATATCTCTCTCTCTCTCTCTCTCTCTCTCTCTCTCTCTCTCTCTCTCTCTCTCTCTCTCTCTCTCTCTCTCTCTCTCATCTTTACTATGATCTTTTTTCCTTCAAAGAAACCATTTAACATTATGATCTTTTTTCCTTCAAAAAACCATTTAACATTATAATTTTACTAAATGTTTATATCTCTGAGGTATGGTGTACGGATAGGGCCATTTGCGTTAGCGCGACATCGCGTTCAGATAAACGAGACATCGCGCTAACACACAACACGCCGTCGCGCTAACGCAACTTTGCACAACACGCCGTCGCGCCAACGCAACTTTGCACAACACGCCGTCGCGCTAACATAACTTTGCACAACGCGCCGTCGCGCTAACACAACTTTGCACAACACGCTGTCGCGCTAACACAACTTTGCACAACGCACCGTCGCGCTAACACACAACGCGTCATCACGCTTACGTACAACACGCCGTCACGCTAACACAACTTTGCACAACACGCCGTCGCGCTAACACAACTTTGCACAACAAGCCGTCGCTTTAACGCAACTTTGCAGGTTTCACAGTCTAGTAGGAAGTCGTGTCCGGAAATATAGGACTGCGCATGCTTAACCATATAATGAATGAAATTCTGGATGAAATTGGTCTTGGGAATCTTAAAGGTACGGAAGCGTATTAGGGCCGCAGCAATATTTTTTTTAAAATTGTTATAACAGATTATTAATTTGTTATAACCAATTATTAATTTGTTTAAACAAATTATTAATTTGTTTAAACAAATTAATAATCTGTTATAACAATTTTTAAAAAAAATACAAATTATAAATACGCTTTCGTAGCATGCGCAGTCTTATATTTCCGTACCGACTTCCTACTAGACTGTGAAACTTGTAAAGTTGCGTTCGCGCGACGGCGTGTTGTGCAAAGTTGTGTTAGCGCGACGGCGTGTTGCGTGTTAGCGCGACGGCGCGTTGTGCAAAGTTGTGTCAGCGCGACGGCGTGTTGTGTGTTAGCGCGACGGCGCGTTTATCTGAACGCGATGTCGCGCTAACGCAAATGGCCCTATCCGGACACCATACGCATGCTACGAAAGCGTATTTATAATTTGTATTTTTTTTTAATTGTTATAACAGATTATTAATTTGTTTAAACAAATTAATAATTTGTTATAACAAATTAATAATCTGTTATAACAATTTAAAAAAAAATATTGCTGCGGCCCTAATACGCCTCCGTACCTTTAAGATTCCCAAGACCAATTTCATCCAGAATTTCATTCATTATATGGTTAAGCATGCGCAGTCTTATATTTTCGGACACGACTTCCTACTAGACTGTGAAACCTGCAAAGTTGCGTTAAAGCGACGGCTTGTTGTGCAAAGTTGTGTTAGCGCGACGGCGTGTTGTGCAAAGTTGTGTTAGCGCGACGGCGTGTTGTACGTAAGCGTGATGACGCGTTGTGTGTTAGCGCGACGGCGCGTTGTGCAAAGTTGCGTTAGCGCGACAGCGTGTTGTGTGTTAGCGCGACGGCGCGTTGTGCAAAGTTATGTTAGCGCGACGCCGTGTTGTGCAAAGATGCGTTGGCGCAACGGCGTGTTGTGCAAAGTTGCGTTAGCGCGACGGCGTGTTGTGTGTTAGCGCGATGTCTCGTTTATCTGAACGCGATGTCGCGCTAATGCAAATGGCCCTATCCGAACACCATAGAATAGGGGTGAACATTCAACTAATGGATCATAAAATATATATTAGGCTTTTCTACATTTTTGGGATTTTGTAAAGATTATATTTCACCTTTGATGAAGATGAGAATTAATCTGAAAAAAAGATGATAATTTAAAAAATCACACCAAGTAGATTTTACATAATTTTGCACTTCATTGGACACCAAGGTTATGTCGTAGGGTTCACTGACCAATGGAATTATACGGAAGCGTATTAGGGCCGCAGCAGTATTTTTTTTTAATTTGTTATAACAAATTAACAATTTGTTATAACAAATTGATAATTTGTTTAAACAAATTATTAATTTGTTATAACAAATTATTAATTTGTTATAACAAATTGATAATTTGTAATAACAAATTAACAATTTGTTATAACAAATTGATAATTTGTTATAACAAATTATTAATTTGTTACAACAAATTGATAATTTGTTACAACAAATTGATAATTTGTTAAAACAAATTAATAATTTGTTTAAACAAATTATTAATTTGTTATAACAAATTGATAATTTGTAATAACAAATTGATAATTTGTTATAACAAATTACTAATTTGTTTTAACAAAGTATCAATTTGTTTAAACAAATTGATAATCTGTTTAAACAAATTAGTAATTTGTTATAACAAATTGATAATTTGTTATAACAAATTGATAATTTGTAATAACAAATTGATCATTTGTTATAACAAATTACTAATTTGTTTTAACAAATTATCAATTTGTTTAAACAAATTGATAATTTGTTTAAACAAATTAGTAATTTGTTATAGCAAATTGATAATTTGTTATAACAAATTGATAATTTGTAATAACAAATTGATAATTTGTAATAACAAATTGATCATTTGTTATAACAAATTACTAATTTGTTTTAACAAATTATCAATTTGTTTAAACAAATTGACAAATTGATAATTTGTTATAACAAATTAATAATTTGTCTAAACAAATTACTTATTTGTTTAAACAAATTGATAATTTGTTATAACAAATTGATAATTTGTTTAAACAAATTACTAATTTGATATAACAGATTACTAATTTGTTTAAACAAATTATTAATTTGTTATAACAGATTATTAATTTGTTATAACAAATTAGTAATTTGATAAAACAAATTACTATTTTTGACAAAATTTGAAATTTATACAATCTACGAAAGCCAGATCAAATCAAAAATCCAAGTTTATGTGGGATTTATGAAAATAATTTGCAAATGTCAAAGTTTTTGGCAAAAATAAGGCTTTAGTGGGACTATTGGGAGCTTTTCCAACAGGCTCTTTTTAAGGTCTTCCGTCTTCACGGAAGACCTTATAGTGATTCTACTGTTTCTTATTATTATTCTTATTATTATTCTTTTTTTTGACAAAATTTTGTACAGGCGATTTCTCGAAAACTATTCAGAGTTTTTTCATGAAACTTTCACAAAATATGTGTCATTATATGAAGTTGTTACATCAGAAGAGAAATCTGGAAAATTCCCTTCTGGTGCCAAGTTATGGCCAATTTCCTGATTTTTAAATGCAATTTTGTCGCCCCTTTTTCATGAAAATGGCTGAAGTTATGACCTGGAGACTTATTGAAGACTATAGTTTGTCACTTTGTGGTTTGCGGAATTACCTTCTCGTGCGTCGTCAGTACTTCCGGTTGTTACGAGATGCAAATTTAAAAAAATCGTATTTTCTAACTTTTTTTGTTTTTCAGTATTTTTCATTTATTTTTGGTATGTTAATAGAAGTCCTTCTTATAATGCTTACTATATAATTTGTTTGAATGTTGATAAATCTAAACTCTAGATATTTGCATTCAAAAATCTGAAGCGCGTCCAAAATGGCGGCTGTCTCTGTCAACGCCGACATTTCGCAATAGTGGTTTACGGAGGCAGCCGAGCGTTTGCTTGAACGTAAGTAACATAAGGATAAATGAAATGTAAAGGAATACTTGGATTGTCACGTCGTAGTTACGTTGCAGTTCTGTGTCAAACTAACGTCTTCTATAACTGGTAAAAGACTAAATGTGCAAAGGAAATTCTACACCTATCTTTTGTGCACCATGGAAAAACAGATCTTTAATGATGATAATAAGTAATGCTTTCTCAAAAAAGAATATCAATTAATATTTTAAGTATAAATCTTAACCACTGTTTTTCCTATGCACACGTGTGCCATATTAAACTAATAAATAAGACAACAATAAGAAAAAGATTTTATTTTAATAGATCGCTTCATAGAGTTTATTTTAGCAATCTTGTCTCAGAGTTATTGAGCAAGAATGATATCTGATTCCATGACCGTTGTAGGATGAGCCATGTTTTTCGGCGAAACATTTCAACCTTTGTCGAACTAATCGGGATAATTCACTTTGGGGATACAAAGGAAATTGAAAAAAAAGTTAAAAATTCATAACTGTTTCTCCGCTTTAGTGTTAAATGCATATAAACAATATGGGATTTGTAAAATATGTTAAATATACTTTCTAAACCGTGAATAGACTATAAGAACGTTCTTTTTTAACGTCATTGAAGCTATCACACCTATTTAATAGAACATTCCAAAGGAAATGCGCAAAGATTAACTCGTGGCGTTTGTCGCTGAATTTTGAATAGTGACCTGCCTTTCATAATTTTAAGACAGAAAGCTATGTTTTGTACATATAGAGTGATAGCGTAGTATTTAGTGCGTTGGAGTTTCATGCTGGCGACTTGGGTTCAATCCTCCTTGTGTGCAAATCTTTTTTCAGTTTTTCTGCTCGATTTAACGTTTTCCTTCCGGAATCGGACGGAAGACCTCTCGTTGCTCGCAACGAGTTTCATGTCTAGTTTTATTATTATTATTATAAAAATTACATGCATACAGAAGAATTGAATGACACATTAGGAATTTAATATCAAATTTCACCAAGAGATACCCACTCAAGAATATAGTGGGTTTTATTTTTTTCTTTAGTTTTCCGGGGAAGGTTGTTACGGAATGTATTTTTTATTGATAATTTATCCGCAAATTCATTTGGTCAATGGTGCCTCTGTTGCTCACAGCTTTATAGGAAACCATGGAGGTTCACCACGGGAGCAGATCCAGGATTTTGCATATATAGAATTGGGTTTGGTTTAAAGATTTTATTCTTTACTCATGAATTGGGTTGAACATTAGACATAAATGCCTGTCGAAAAGCAATATTCAAAGTAGATCATATCACATGTAAAAAAGAATCCAGAGAGAGAGAGAGAGAGAGAGAGAGAGAGAGAGAGAAGGGGGGGTTAAAATGAACAAAATCAAAACACAAACTAGAGATACTGTGAGCAATGAGCTCACTAAATGATACCCCCCCCCCGCCTCCCATATGCTTATAAAGACAAAGTCCATGTTTTGCTGTGGCCGGGAAACCCAAAATATATGTCGGATCAAAAAGTAAAATAGTAGGTGCACAATGGCAATATGTTATGTAATAAAAATTCTGTGAAAGTTTCATTAAATTTCACTTCGTGGTATAAGAAGAGTTGCGGATAAGAGATGGGTACTCCAAAGTGTAACAGACGGACGGACGGACATACCGATTACAGTTTACCCACTTTTCAAGCGGGGGGGGGGATATAATAAAACAATTTATATTGTAACATTCTTTTGCATGGCTCAAATAAGATATATTTTTCCTAGCATACGAATTGGGTGATATGACTGTGCAGAGTCGGAAAGGGTGGGAGGGCACGTATGGACAAACTTTCATTAAAGCTTCTAAGAACAAGCTATAAGGAATAGAATCTAGGACACTGATGCAATTCATCATGACATTGATGTTTGAAGTGAAAACTCTGAGATGCTAGAAGAAACATATAGGTCAACTTTGCAGACTGTATGCTTATTGTTTCACAAATTCAATATTTCAATGATTTCTAATCTGATATAGATTCCATAGTTCTGTGTACATGTCAAATATCCAAAAATAGTAATTTGTTATAACAAATTAGTAATTTGTTATAACAAATTAATAATTTGTTTAAACAAATTAATAATTTGTTATAACAAATTATCAATTTGTTTAAACAAATTATTAATTTGTTATAACAGATTATTAATTTGTTATAACAAATTATCAATTTGTTTAAACAAATTATCATTTTGTTATAACAAATTATCAATTTGTTATAACAAATTATCAATTTGTTATAACAAATTAGTAATTTGTTATAACAAATTATCAATTTGTTTTTACAAATTAGTAATTTGTTATAACAAATTAGTAACTTGTTATAACAAATTATCAATTTGTTTACACAAATTATCAATTTGTTTAAACAAATTATCAAGTTGTTATAACAAATTAGTAATTTGTTATAACAAATTATTAATTTGTTTAAACAAATTAATAATTTGTTATAACAAATTATCAAGTTGTTATAACAAATTATCAATTTGTTATAACAAATTATTAATTTGTTTTAACAAATTATTAATTTGTTATAACAAATTAATAATTTGTTTAAACAAATTAATAATTTGTTATAACAAATTGATAATTTGTTATAACAAATTAAAAAAAAATACTGCTGCGGCCCTAATACGCTTCCGTAGAATTATGAGCTTCAAATTATACTGGTGGAAAAAATACGGTGTACATTTTTAAGATAAAAAAGTTTATCACTCCACGGGTCCACATCCCAGAAGGCCGGGAATGGCTGGATAGGAAGGGGGAGTATCCCTTTTTCTAAATATAGTGGGTTTTTTTTGTAGTTTTAATATGTACATTTTCATTTAGTTGTGCCAACCCAAACTCTTTGTTGCTGTATGATCGATCACTCTAAAATTCTAGCATTTGAAGAAAAAATGGTAGAAAAAGGTTCCATTCCCCCTCTCTTCCACCATCGAAGTAGGATTTTCGAGTTTTGGGCTTTTTTTTAATTTTATTTATTTTTTGCTTATATTTTAGGGTGGTTCATCTCTCCCTTGCTACGATTTTTTTTAATATCTAAAGAAGGATTAACCATATAGATACGTCGGTATCAAGTCCTACGTGATTATACCCCCCGCTTGAAAAGCGGGAGGGTATATAGTAATCGTTATATCCGTCCGACTGTACGTCCGTCCGTCTGTTACGCTTTGGGGTACCTATCTCTTATCCTCTACTCCTCTCATACCACTGAATGAAATTTGATGAAACTTTCACAGAATCTTTATTACACATTGCCATTGTGCACCTCCTATTTTACTTTTTGACCCGACACATATTTGGATTTCCCATAGCAAAACATGGACACTGCCATTTTATACATATGGGAGGCGGGGGGTATCATTTAGTGAGCTCATTGCTCACAGTACCTCTAGTTATACCCCCCGCTTGAAAAGTGGGAGGGTATATAGTAATCGGTATTTCCGTCCGTCCGTCCGTCTGTTATGCTCTGGGGTACCCATCTCTTATCCGCAACTCCTCTTATACTACTGGGTGAAATTTAAAGAAACTTTCACAGAATCTTTATTACATGTTGCCATTGTGCACCTCCTATTTTAATTTTTAATCTGTCGTACATTTTGGATTTTCCAGAGCAAAACATGGACACTGCTATTATATTCATATGGGAGGCGGGGGTATCATTTAGTGAGCTCATTGCTCACAGTAAGTCTAGTTTGTAAATAAGAACATTTCGGCGAATTTTATAAATTCTTTCGTCCTCGCTAGACAAGGTTTTCTGATACGCTACTCTTCTGGGGAGAGTATCGTATCAGAAACCCTTGGCTAGCGAAGATGAAATTCTTTTGATGAAATTGTTTTTTTTATCAGAAAATACATAAACGTAACTAATTCGGCGCTAAGTAGGATCGGCTCACCAGTCTTTAGAGTGTCTACATGCAAAAATGGTTCGCATGATTAAATGTTTTTTTTTTCCAGTCCTGCTTTCTCTTCTGAAAGAATCAAGCCCCTCAGTATCTGATTACTGCGATGTCGTCTTGTCGCACTAGCTAATATCTTCCTCTTGCATCCTCTATTTACGAAAGATAGGAGTATTTTGTAAAGATGTACTTTTTAAAAGTGTGGGGGTCGCTCAGTGATTTTGTTAACCGAAAAACCTGTATTAAACTCATGTTTTTAAAAAATTGCTTTCAATCATACGGAGCGATGCGGAAATGCCATGATGAATGGAAAGGATGAATTTTGCTTACTGTATTTTAATGTGTGCATACCATTTTTTTTTAAATACAGTATATTACATGTAATATAGGTATGATTAATAATTTAGAGATTTTAAAGCAAGTTAAATTTTGTTAACTGTTATATTTAAAAAATATATCGTTTTGTATTTATTTTTTACTACCTTCCGTTTTTGGATCTCGTTCAAAATTTGAATTTATACAACACAATACTTGCTATGAAAAAGTTTAAACTATTTATTACAATCTCCTATGCAGAGTTGTAGAAAAAAAAATCAACATTTTTTGAGAAAGAGATAAGAAATGGGGACTTTAATTTTACTGCATACGTAAAAAATAAAAATAAAGCCCTGTTCCTGATTTGAACAAATTTAAACCCAAAGTGTGTTCCTCCCAGGTTATGATTCAAACAAACTTTAATTCATAAGGAATGATAAAGCTCAGGGGCCCATTTTACCAGAACTTACGACTAAGACCAAAAACTTAAATGGATAAAATTGGGAAACAGTTAAATTAATGACTCTATTGGAAATTGCTAGCACAAAAATATCGTATTTCATTCTTTTCAAAAGATATAAATAATTCCAAAATCAATGTAAAATATGAAAGTTATGAGTAGAATAAAGTTCTGCTCTTAGTCGTAAATTCTTTTTTTTTTTAATTCCAATTGGAAAGGTACATGACCTTGTACAAAAAGGGTCAATTAAGCCCAAATAGGTCAAAAATATTTATATATACCCATTAAAAGGTCTTGTCACAATGAATAAACATGTGAAGTTTGAAAGCCCTAATACCAGTTTGATTTTTTTGTTGTTGTAAAATTGGGTCAAATTCCAAGGTCAAGGACAAGAGGTCAAATGGTGATACCCAAAGAAAGTTCCTGTCACAAGGAATACACCTGTGAAATATAAAAGCCACAGCCCTTCCCACTCAAAAGTTATATATGGGCAAGGTTAAAGTTATTGCGGACAGACAGACAGACAGACGGACAAGGCAAAAACTATATTCCCCAAATCTTTGATTACGGGGGCATAAAAGGTATATTCATAAACGTCAAAATGTACAATCAAATTAGCGGAATGCAAAGTTACACCAGATTACTAAATCGTGTTTTAATTCATATGGTATAATCACTGGTTGCAATTTATTTTTTTTTAATTACCACGACTGTATGTCGAACTTGAAATTGAGAAAATGAATTGTTTTGGAGAATTTCTATATTTTCCTTTTCCCCGAAGGAATATCTAATACCATTTTACTGAAAGTATTATATAATATCAGTGTGATTTTCTAGCGTCAAAACGTATAACATATCATCTTTTAAAAGTGAAGAAAGAAGCTCTGCATAAAAAAAGATATTCAATATCAAAAGACATAAAATACATTAATGATGTCTTTTAAATCCCATGTAATATTTATGTGACAGGAGTAATCTGAAGGTCATTATCCATTTGGTTTCATTTCGCTGATTTCAGGATGTACGCTCTTTTGAAATTTTAATTTTCTACATCAATCAAAACTTAATCAAAATCTCTAGATACCATAAGCTCCATATGCCGTAACGCATTATAGGTTTTTACACAGGCATCTCTTCAACCAAATCCATGAGGTCTTTAGGGTTGGGGTAGAATGACGAAGCTTAAAAAAGTGAATTACTTTTTTTGTCCTATTTTAAGCATACATTTCGGCTAAAATAACCCCATAAACGTCATTAATTATACTATTTTTATTTCTCATTTCTTACACCAAAAAGGAAAATTGACGTGAAAATTGCACATGTAATTTCTTTCTAGTTAGCAGCACTGAAAGATTTCTGCAGTTATTTTTTAGTTTACAGACCAAGTTATACTCTGGGCTGAACTAAGATGGTCTTTTGACCGACATAAAACAGGTGTTAGAAAATGTAGTCAAGTGGTGAATCATCAATAAATAATATTTCTCAATAATCATCAATATATTACTCCTATCAATATTTGCAATGTATCTGAGCTACAAAAGTTTTTGAAAAAGTTTTGAAATTCAATGTAAAAAATATTTAATAATTAAATAACAAGAGGGCCAGGGGCCAAGATTTCAAGATTCCAGGCGATCATTTGAACAAACTAGAATCTACACTACCTGAGGATGATTCCATATAAATACCTATCACTAATCATAGCTTTGAAGTACTTGAAAAGAAGATTTTAAAAGGTTTCCCTATATATCCCTATGTAAAACTTGGGTCGGCCATTTTGGCCCCACCCTATCCCCAGGGCCGGGGGTCATGATTTGAACATACACTACCTGAGGATGATTCCACATGAGTTTCATCTTTCCTGGCCCAGTGGTAATTGAGAAGGATTTTTAAAGATATTTCCTATATATTCCTATGTAAATCTTGGGTCGGCCATTTTGGCCCCATCCTTGCCCCGGGGGTATGATTGTAAACTTGAATCTACACTACCTGAGGATGATTCCACATGAGTTTCATTTTTCCTGGCCCAGTGGTTCTGGAGAAGAAGATTTTTAAAGATTTTTCCTATATATTCCTATGTAAAACTTGGGTCGGCCATTTTGGCCCAACCCTATCCCCAGGGCCGGGGGTCATGATTTGAACAAACTTGAATCTACACTACCTGAGGATGATTCCACATGAGTTTCATCTTTCCTGGCCCAGTGGTAATTGAGAAGGATTTTTAAAGATATTTCATATATTCCTATGTAAACCTAGGGTCGGCCATTTTGGCCCCAACAAAATAAATTTGAACAAACTTGAATCTACACTACCTGATGATTCCAATTTCATCTTTATGGCCCAGTGGTTCTGGAATTTTTAAAGATTTTTTCTTATATATTCCTATGAAAAACTTGGTGTTTTGGAGCACAAATGATTTGAACAAACTTGAATCTACACTACCTGGATGATTCCACATGAGTTTCATCTTTCCTGTTCTGGAGAAAAGTTTTTAAAGATTTTTCCTATATATTCCTATGTAAAACTTTGAACATTTTATTAATTTGAGAACAAGATCTACACTACCTGAGGATGCTTCCAATGAATCTTTCCTGGCCCATATTCTGGAGAAAAAGATTTTTAAAGATTTTTCCTATATATTCCTATGTAAAACTGTGTGCCCCACCCTTGCTGATTTGTACAAACTTAAATCTACACTACCTGAGGATGCTTCCACATGAGTTTCATCTTTCCTAGCCCAGTGGTTCTGGAGAGAAAGATTTTTAAAGATTTTTCCTATATATTCCTATGTAAAACTTGGGGACCATGTGTACCCTTGTTGAAGGTCATGATTTGAAATCTACACTACCTGAGGATGCTTCCACATGAGTTTCATCTTTCCTGGCCCAGCGGTTCTAGAGAAGAAGATTTTTTAAACATAGGTAATCAGAGATTACAGAGCTCACCTCAACGAATGTTGTCTTTAAGTAAGGCAAAGTCACACAATTAACCAACAAAAAGTGTACATTCCAGAAATGAAAATATTTAAGCAATTTTGATCGAATACATTGAAATAGACCTACATAAAAAATTTAAACTAGTTGTTCATGAAAATGTAATTAAAATTAAGCATCTGAAGCAAATTTGAGAGTTTTCATCCCCTGATGCAACATTTGTGCAAGTTTGGTTTGGTTTATACAATGTTATATAAGCCTTCAAGTTTTTTGGTAATTGACCTGCACCCATAACTTTTACCTGGTCTATTATCTGAAAAAATGTATGTCGAATTCAGCATCCAAAGTAAGTCCATTAGTATGCATCCTAAGATGTATCGTCCATGCAAGTTTGCTCATTATAGGGCTCATAGTTAATTGGAAATGATACATTCATCATAAACTAACATTTTCACTCATCCACAAAATGTAGGTCAGATTGCATCCGAATATATTACATCCTTAGATGTATCATCCATGCAAGTTTGGTCAACATAGGGCTTATAGTTACTTGGAAATGAAACCTGCACCAAAAACTTTAACCTGTTCACTCAACCAGAAAATGTAGGTCAGATTCAGCATCCGAAGCAAGCCCGGTAGTATGCATCCTTAGACGTATCATCCATGCAAGTTTGGTCAACATAGGGCTTATAGTAACTTGGAAATAAAACCTGCCCAAAAAAATTTAACCTGTTCACTCAACCGGAAAATGTAGGTCAGATTCAGCATCTGAAGCAAGCCTGATAGTATGCATCCTTAGATGTATCATCCAAGCAAGTTTGGTCAACATAGGGCTTATAGTTACTTGGAAATGACACCTGCACCAAAAACTTTAACCTGTTCACTCAACCGGAAAATGTAGGTCAGATTCAGCATCCGAAGCAAGCCCGGTAGTATGCATCCTTAGATGTATCATCCATGCAAGTTTGGTCAACATAGGGCTTATAGTTACTTGGAAATGAAACCTGCACAAAAAAATTTTACCTGTTCACTCAACCGGAAAATGTAGGTCAGATGCAGCATCCGAAGCAAGCCTGATAGTATGCATCCTTAGATGTATCATCCATGCAAGTTTGGTCAACATAGGGCTTATAGTTACTTGGAAATGAAACCTGCACCAAAAACTTTAACCTGTTCACTCATCTGGAAAATGTAGGTCAGATTCAGCATCCGAAGCAAGCCCAGTAGTATGCATCCTTAGATGTATCAACCATGCAAGTTTGGTCAACATAGGGCTTATAGTTACTTGGAAATGAAACCTGCACCAAAAACTGCACCAAAAATGTTAACCTGCTCCAAAAACATTAACCTGGCCATTCCTTTGCTGAAATTGCAGCATCTGAAACTTTGACTGGTACAATGAAACACATTAGAAGCATCTTCCATGCATGTCTAATCAATATAGGACATAGAAGTACTTAAAAAGAAAACTGCTCCAAAAAACTTAACCTGGGACGCCAACGCCGACACCGACACCGACGCCGACGCCGAGGGTATTACATAAGCTCCCCCAACTTCGTTGAGGTGAGCTAAAAATGCCATTAATTTTTAACAAATTCATGATTATCTCCCCTTGGAAAAGGGCGTGGCCCTTCATTTGAACAAACTTGAATCCCCTTCACCCAAGGATACTTTGTGCCAAGTTTGGTTGAAATTGGCCCAGTGGTTCTTGAGAAGAAGATGAAAATGTGAAAAGTTTACGATGACAACAACGACAACGACAGACAACGGACAAATTTTGATCAGAAAAGCTCACTTGAGCCTTCGGCTCAGGTGAGCTAAAAAATGGAAGATTTCATGATAGCGAAGGAAAAAATATTTGGATTTGACCTAGAATAAGGACAGAGTATAAAACATCACTGGGTTTTAAGATACTCATGGATAAATGACCCTGAAATCTCTTTCTGCCTGTTTAACATGTAAAATGATAAATTACAATTTATAGTTGTAAACTCCTGAGAATATAATCCATATCAAAAGAAAGTTTTGTTTCATGTAGGTAGGGGGGAGATGTTTTGAAAAATATTTTCTGTGCTCTATTGATTTCAAAAGTGAAAAACAAAATAAAATTCAGATAGATTAATATATGTTAATTACTGAAAATTGACTTGGTGTTAGGGAGCACAAATGTTTGCAATGCTTTGGAACAATGCTCAAAAGTCTACATCTTAAACAACAAGATATTAATTTAGCCATCAAGATCCATGCTTAATTCAAATAATCTACATATCAATCGAGTCCAAAGTAAGTGTGTGCCTACTTCTGGTACATGAAATAATGACACTGCACATTCTAATGCAAAATGTGTCTTTAAGATCAGGGGACCATGTGTACTGCTCAAGTAAAATATCAGGAATTCTTTATGTAAAGGACAATAGGAAATATTTTACAACTATGTAAATGTCCTTGTATCGAATTACAGCAATAACACCTTCTAATGACCTGTACAAAGACGAGAGGAAATATTTAACATATGAATACTTCAAGGATTAAATTTAATAGAATGCCCTATCATTAACACTGTGTAGGTGTGTTTAAAATAACAAAATCTAGCTGCAAATATATTCATGATACAATCCCAGCAGATAAGAAAATCCCCATGAACCAAAATAACTATTCAGTTTTGCATATTGTCTTTGATCTAAATGCAACAGCATGTTTACTTCAAAATACAGACAAGGTCATAAATTTAACGACAAAGTTCTTCTTGAACCCATTCAACTCTTTATAAAAGTTGAAAAATACAAAAATCAAAATAAAAGATAAAAGGACTTGACTACATGAATTTTAATGACTTTAAGAGACATGAAATCTGAATAATAAAATGATTTATTAGTCTGCTTTGCTGGCCGACTCGGATCCCGTGTTCCCCGAGTCCTCGTCCTTATCTCGCCGAGATCGCTTGCTCTTCTTGTGTTTAGATCTACTAGAATCGTCTTCTTTGTCCTTCCTGCAACAAAATTCTCTCATCTCAGAAATTTATCAACCACCCAGAAAAGTGTGTTCTTTTTTATACAGTACAAATATTGCTTAATGGAAGTCCTAGAGATAGATCAGTTTAATTAATACACACTTAGTCAGTTGTCAGTCCCCATTATCCAAATTAATCCAATACGCTTTTTAATATGTATATAATTTATTAAATAAACTTGATAACTTGAACATTGTTGAGTATTACAGTAAACCGTATATTCTCGCCTATAAGTCAGTCCACATATAAGTCGGTTGTGTTTCTTCAGATTATATTACAGGGAGTGACCCTCTAAAGTACCAGTCTTTTTATAACTCACCTATAAGTCGGACTGTGAGTTTTGGTCCAAAATTAAACTCCCCCAAAAAACTACTTATAGGCGAGTATAAACGGTATGTATTAATGAATCTTTCAGCTGACATATTTTACCTTCGTGACTTGTGCTTGTCATCTCTGTGTCTCCTATCTCTGTCTCTATCTCGATCCCTATCTCTCTCTCTAGATCTGTCTCTATCTCGATCTCGACTTCTCTCAGGTTCCCTGTCTCTTCTGTAAGAGTCCCTATATAAACCAGAGAAAAAATTAACAAACTATTCTTTACAATTATATCATAATCACATCAATGTGCCCATTGTAATACCATTTAGCATATATCGTATAAGCAGAATTTTTAGCAAGGATTTAATATTGGCATTATTAGCAAGGTCGCTGAGATTGCTAAAATTGAATATCGCTAAAAATCAATTGCATTTTCTATGTAATAGCTTCTTCAAGGAACATTTTAAAATTGCTAAAATTGCACCTCGATAAAAATTATGTTAAGGACAAAATGCTAAATTTGCGTCTCACTAAAATTTCAACTTATACAGTAATCAAATTGCCTTCATAAGAAAACCTGGTTTAACATTACCTATCTCTGTCATATCGACTGCTGCGGGATGAGTCCCTGTATCTGTAATCACGCTCACTGCCAGAACTACAAAGACAGCATTTAGAGTTTGTTGTGCATAATTAACTCAGCCCATTACTTAATAAATGTATATTACGTTTGATATTCTGTTATATCAGATGCCTAAATAAATATCTCAAAATCCACCAAATTCAACTATTATGTAATCTAACAAAATTTTTGATTTACATGTATCCTTGAATTGCTACTGGAGTATTTCAGAATGGTCTGAATGTGTGTCAGGCTCTATGAAATATACAGATAGAACAGACTTGCAGCTTGACTGTAGTATATTTACCTGCTGAAGTCCGACTCGGACCTGACAGGACTCCTGTCCCCCCTCCCCACATAGTCCCTCCAATACGTCTCTGTCCTAGAATTAAAACATACATGTACATGTAGCACTTCTTATAGTTTTGTAAAAGGCATCTCTAAAGTTTTATGTTAATCATTCTAGAATGGTAAATACGGTAAAAAATTAAAACAGAGAAAAATATTTTTAAAAATTATAATGTTCTGCAACTGACTGTACACAATAGCTTTTTACAACTTTGACTTGATTAAATTGAAACTAACTGCAACATAAGGGAGTTAACTCAAAATAATAAAAGTTAAAATTTAATAGAGACTTGCAATAGCTTTTCAATTTTAATGTGTTTGGAATGTCTTACATATTAACAACACACTAATATCAACAAGGCCATTTTCCCCTATAAAATTTAGCTTGCTAATAAATGATGTGACATTTTTAGCTCACCTGAGCCGAAGGCTCAAGTGAGCTTTTCTGATCAAAATTTGTCCGTTGTCTGTCGTTGTCGTAGTCGTTGTCGTTGTCGTAAACTTTTCACATTTTCATCTTCTTCTCAAGAACCACTGAAAAAAACTTGCTACAAAGTATCCTTGGGTAAAGGGGATTCAAGTTTGTTCAAATGAAGGGCCACAGCCTTTTCCAAGGGGAGATAATTATGAATTAGAGAAAAATTAATGGCATTTTAAAAAAATCTTCTTCTCAAGAACCACTGGGCCAGGAAAGATGAAACTCATGTGGAATCATCCTCAGGTAGTGGAGATTCAAATTTGTTCAAACTAACTGCAAGTTTTACATAGGAATATATAGGAAAAATCTTTAAAAATCTTCTTCTCAAAACAACTGGGCCAGGAAAGATGAAAAATAAATCATCCTCAGGTAGTGGTAGTGTAGATTCTAGTTTGTTCAAATCATGACCCCTGCTAGGATTAAAATCAAATTTTTACATAGGAATATATAGGAAAAATCTTTAAAAATCTTCTGATCAAGAACCACTAGACCAGGAAAAATGAAACTTCTGTGGTATCATCCTCAGGTAGTTTAGATTCAAATTTGTTCAAATCATGACCCCCGGGGCTAGGGTGGGGCCAAAATGGCCGACCCAAGTTTTACATAGGAATATATAGGAAAATTTTTTAAAAATCTTCTTCTCAAGAACCACTGGACCAGGAAAAATGAAACTTCTGTGGAATTATCCTCAGGTAGTGTTGATTCAAGTTTGTTCAAATCATGACCCACGGGGCTAGGGTTGGGCCAAAATGGCTGACCGAAGTTTTACATAGGAAATATATATATAGGAAAAATCTTTAAAAATCTTCTTCTCAAGAACCTGGGCCAGGAAAGATGAAACTCATGTGGAATCATCCTCAGGTGTGTAGATTCAAGTTTGTTCAAATCATGGGGGCCAAAATGACCAACCCAAGTTTTACATAGTGATATACATGTATAGGGAAACCTTTTAAAATCTTCTTTTCAAGTACTTAAAAGCTATGATTAGTGATATTTATATGGAATCATCCTCAGGTAGTGTAGATTCTAGTTTGTTCAAATCATGAACACCTGGGTGGGGAGGGGGACTTCAAGCCCCCCCCCCCCCACCGCATTATAAACTTTCAGTTCTGATCTGATATGTGCTTTTTCCTAGCCGATGTACTCAGGTGAGCGCTGTGGCCCCTGGGCCTCTAGTAGTGTTGTCAAATCGGTTGAAACTCAGAATCGATTAATCGGTAACATCCCCAATAATCAAAACCCTTTGCATAAAATAGGCATTAGATTTTATAAAAATTAGAATTTTATTGTTAAATAATGTAAGTAAAGGTGCATTGTACAGATCAAGATTCTAAAAACAGGATTTATGCAGTTTGATTAACGATTTCAGTAATACAGATTTTTGCATGATTAGGAATTACTTGGCCTGGGAAAAGTAAGCATTGACAGATAAGGTTTTAATTTACATGATCATCTAAAATGTATATGGAATTAATTTTTTACTGTTATAAGACATTTAATATTGCAAATTCCTTGTGATTCCGTATGAAATGACAGGTGAATTCCCCAAAATACTGAAAATTAATATATTTTATTTAAACAAGTAGTTTAGTTTCTTCAGTTTAGAAATACAAATATCATTATCTTTTGATTTATTTTAAACAGACTTTAAGTAAATGTATTCTAAAATAGTAAAGGACAACTCTTGAAAGATATATATTTTGATAACAAGAGCCTGTTCTTGAAATAAAAGTGAGAAGACTGTAAAAAAAGATATGTGCTGAAATATACCGATTAATCGACAGCCTTTCCGACCGATCATCAATTATAAATCGATCATCGTGACAACACTAGCCTCTTGTTTCTTTATATCGTATGCATTCCATACAAACCTGTCCCAGGAGGAGGAGTGTGGTGTGTCTGGGTAGGCCGTGGGGTAGGAGGTGTGCTGGCTGTCGTAGTTATAGGAGGGTCTGTCCTCGTAACGAGTGCTGGAGGGCTGCCCAGGGGGAGGGAAGAAAGCTGAAACACACAGAATAATCAGTAAATCCATGTATTGGGGCTAGAGTTCTTACTCTTGAATTCCTTCCTACACATTATTCTCATGATTATATATTTTAAGTACAGTAAGTACATGGCATAATAAAAAACATTTACTGAAATTAATTTACAGTGACCAAAATACATCTACATAGTACATAATTCAAATCCTTTTACAATATGTACTGTATTAAACATGTACATGAAGACATGTACAAAATATTCGTTTTCGACAAATCTGGCCTCATAAATGCTTACGGTCAAAGTCTGGAAAACCAGGAGGGGGAATGCCTGGGATACCAGGGGGAGGGACTCCTATAAAAACCAAGGGAGGGAATAAAGCAGACATAAAGACAAAAACCAACACCCACAACATTAAAAAGACCACATGACAGCTTATCATTTAAAAAATTGAACAATTGACAGTTTGAAATTTAAAAAATTTAATCACTTAACCGCTCAATATCAAAAATTCAAAATTATGAGAAATTACAGCTTTATCTTTTACCATTATCACAAGGTTGGAAGTGAATAAATCCCACTTTCTTCACAAACTGAGTCAGATAGTGTTGAATTTTTTAGAAAAATTGTTACATACATGTAATACCCCTATCTTGTCTTACCAGGAGGTACTGGCATCCCTGGGGGAGGGACCCCAGGTGGGGGCATTCCTGGAGGGGGGACACTGAAGTCCATTCCAGGAGGAGGGTGTGGGGGCACTGCACTGGGGTACTTCCTGTTAAATAGATTATCAAACATAATTATTATGCACAAGTATTACATTTCATTAGCACATGTCAAGAACATCATTGATTTGAATAAATAAATGAGAAAATTTCCAAAACTGTGTACAGGATTAATTTGCCCTTTTACTTCAGGAAAAACTTCATCTCATCTTAATTTTCACCCAGAGACATGTGTGTAAAAGAATAATGCCATCTTCTATAGATTCACTCCATTTTAAATTTGCCCACTTGCAATGAGACTGAAAGGGGCAAAATTTTCCATGTATACAGTTTTAAAAATTCTAGATATTAAATCTCTATCAGATTCTAAATGGCTTTACTACAGAATATAAAGATGATTTACCCTGCCACTTGAATGGGTTCTCCCTCTGGCCTTCTGGAGTCCCGGGCTGTTCCACCAATCACATCTATTGTGCCTGATGTTTTACGTGGTACTGTTATGATGGCCTTTCTACCTGACAGCACAGGTACATTTTGTGGTGTCTCTGTTTTACAAAAATAAATGATCAAATAAGGAAATGCATATGCACATTTGCAGGTACTAGTATATAAACTCTAAAATCATTATAATCATTTGAAACTGTCGCAACTTACATGACAAGATATAAACCTTACAGTTAACCAGAAGTCTCTGTCGAGACTGTAGCTCTACTGGTTTGTACTTATAACAAAGGATGAGAAAAGGAGCCATTGCCATTAGACCAAAACTGTAGAAGGAGTAGCGTTTTAAAGGAATTTCACAGACACTTCTATTTTTAGTAACAATGAAAACACCGTTCATCGAAATTAAAAACCGATGCACTATTCTATGTACCTTAGTGTAATCTACTTGTGTGCCAAGTAATATTGAAATCAGACCAAAATTGTAGGAGGAGTAGCATTTTGTAGAAATTTCACAGAAAATTCTATTTTTAGTAACCATGATAACACTGTTCAACGAAATGAAAAACCAATGCAATATTCTATGTATCTTAGTGTAGTCTACTTGTGTGCCAAGTTATATTGAAATCAGACCAAAACTGTAGAAGGATTAGCGTTTTAAAGGAATTTCACAGAAAATTCTATTTTTAGTAACCTTGGCAACACCGTTCATCGAAATCAAAATCCGATGCACTCTCCTATGTATCTTGGTGTAGTCTACTTGTGTGCCCAGTTATATACTGAAATCAGACCAAAACTGTAGAAGAAGTAGCGTTTTAAAGGAATTTCAGATAAAATTCTATTTTTAGTAACCATGGCAACACTGTTCATCAAAATGAAAAACCAATGCACTACTATATGTATCTTAGTGTAGTCTACTTGTATGCCAAGTTATATTGAAATCAGACCAAAACTGTAGAAGGAAAAGCGTTTTATATGAATTTCACAGAAAATTCTATTTTGGTAACCATGGCAACACCGTTCATCGAAATCTTGGTGTAGTCTACTTGTGCCAGGTAATATTGAAATCGGACCAAAACTGTAGAAGAAGTAGTGTTTTGAAAAATTGTTTACAACAGACAAGACAGACGGAGACGAAGAATTACATAAGCAGAATAGAGCTAAAAATTATATTGATAATACCTAGTAATAAAATTACCTGCTATGTCTTTCTTTATTCCAGATGATACATGTGTCTATAAATATAATTTTTAAAGAAGTTTTCATTTTATCCTGTCATTGTCAAGTATTAAATTCTAAGATATTAATTTTCTCTAAAAATCTGCTCTCTTCCCAATTTTGATTAAAAAAAGTCTCATAAAAGATACTGAAAATTTTCAAGATTTTTTCCCATTTCTTTTTCAAAAATGCTGTCTATGAAAAACCTTGTGTTAATCACCTCAGTTAAGCGATAAAAATAATTTTTTTTCTGTTTTTATATTTTTCACTTGAGCAATGAGGGAACCATACTTAAAGAAAATACCACTTGTGAAAGGAAAGTACATGCAATTGATGAAAAATAAACAGGGAACAAAGGTGCTATCAGGAAAGAGGTTTACATGAATAACAATTTAAATTTCAATCCCTTTCATTGAGACATACATATGTTCTAGAGCCCTGGTTCTCTCCCCTTAGTCGCCTCTGTTTCTCACAATACTGCTGCCATGTGTCTTCATTAAAACCGTAATTAAAGTAGTCTGTGATATCAGCACCTAGAAAACAGAAGAATATTGAAAAACATACTCTTATGCTGTATAAATATACAAATGCCAAGTGAAGAAGTACACAATACATGTATACTATCAATTACAGTAAAACTAGGTTATGAGCTTCGTTATGATGAAATCTCTGTTTAATATAAGGATTTTTTTTAATCCCCCAAGGCTTATAGGCAATACATGTAATTCATTTCTATTTTTATTCTGGTACAAAGAATCCCAGTTATAAGGGAGGAAATCCAAACTCCCTGCAACTTCCCCATAACAAAAGTTTTACCTTAATGATAAACTGTTTATTATGTTTCCAACCAGACTGATACAATGTACTTACCAGGCTTTCTCCATGGTTTTTCATCTGCCTGCAGGGTTTCCAAGTCAAAATCGTAGGCTGGGATCCCATTAATGGTCCCCACTGCCTCTAGATCCACACCCTTCTGGGCTCCAGCACCTGTTGTGCCTTTACCTGTGGCACCTGAATTTACAAGTTTCAATTTATGAGTAAAGCAAAGCCAAATTTTGGTAAATATATAAGGTTTTTGGCAATTTTGTTACAATACCCACCAGCTCCTGTTTTCTGGTATCCTGGGGCTTTGAAAAGACTTCTCGCACCACTGAAAAGAGGATATACAAATTGAGAATACTATAGTACATATACTGTCTTTTTTAGCAACTGAAGCAAGTGACACATAGCCACTTCTATGAATGATGCAACAAAACACACAATAAAAGATGACTTAGCCATTGTCTGTTAGATCAAAAAATTTAAATGATTCCAAAAAATATTCCTTGCAATCAATGCTGTGAAAACCAAAAGTTCATGAAAAATACTATCTCTTTCATTATTACAACTTTAACATCAGCAGACTTTTCTCCAGTCACCTTTAACCCTTCCTTTCAGTATTGTTTATTATGTATTGAAAACTTACTCTCCAATTGGGAAGGCCTGAATGTCACCAATGGTAACCTGCACGTCGTCGTCAGAATCATCGTCATCATCATTTCCTTTGTCCTGTGATTCTTCTTCACCACTCTACAAATCAATCAGGGATATAACAAATTGAATGTAATTTCAAGCACAAAGAAATTGTTTGCTGCAAGTATAAAGTTTTCCAAAAAGGTTTTATTGTAGCAATACCGTATATAGGGTTATTTTCGCCCTATGTTATTACTTTGCCCTATATCCGCAATTTGTTATATCCCATTTTAAATTTGTTAAATCTAAATATTTTTGTTTCCAAGATATTATACTGTTATATCTTTGAATTCAAAATATCCGTGTTCATACTAAACGAGTTTTACTGTACAATGTAGTAGCAATAGCAAAAATCTTCACTTTCAAAAAACAGTCAAACCTCAATATCTTGAACTCAACTGGACCCAGATTAAATATCAAGATATTTGATAGCTGCATATCTGTAGCATTCTGGTTTTATATATTAGTCTTTGACCATAAAGCTACAGATCCTGTAACGCCAAAAATGTGCAATTTTATTTACTGCACAAGATTTTAAGTGCACTGTTTGGGAGAATTTCTCCATTTTCCAACTTTGAAAATGTTCATACAAAATTTCTATGCTGGCTTCATACCGAGAATAGTCTTAATCTTATAGAATTTTGTTAAGCTTTACGACAAACTGATTTGGCAATTGTTCACAATGAATCTTTATTTATAACCTGAGAGCAAAACAACTGATTTCAAGTACATGTACCATCATATAATTACCTATGTCAAAATAACACAGTTCAAAATGTGGATTTTAAATTTGTGCTTCTCGCATACATAGAATTCAATTTACATGTATATACATGTATTTGGTATACAATGTTCACTGTAACTGCCCTTACCAATTCCCCTGCTTCCCGGTCATCTTTTTTATTCTCCTTACCAGCACCATTTCCAACAGCCTCACTAGCATGAAAACAAAAATCAACTAGGTAAGATTAAAATGTTAGCAAGTACATGTTAATTAAAATTGATTTTTTTTTTTTTAAATTCAAAACAGTCATTTTATAAAAGATTATCTAAATTACTGTCTACCAACTTCTGGATTTTTTTGGTACCATAATATAGCCATAAATTGATTATTGTAAATTAAAGAAACATACTGCAAATAAACAAATACAATTTTTTTCACACCAACAAATAACATGAATTTTGCTGATAGTGTTTAGAAAAGAAGTTTTACTTTTAATTTAATCATAATTTATTAAAATCACTTTCAATGCAGAAAACAAAAACTGCCTTTACCTTGATGATTCTTGTGCTTTCTCTTTTTCCTTGTTCTCTTCTAAATACAAACCAAATAATTATGACTTAAGACTCGCATTTTTGATGTAAGCATGTATTCCAACAATATCTTATGTGCTGGATTCATTGTATCTTCTTGGAGACTTTAATGTGTTGATAGACCAAACATTGGTGCAAGCATAGTTGTGTTTGATTTATTTATGGACACTACTCACTTTTAAAAACTTAGATCCACCTCTTCAAACCGCATGAAACATTTGGAAGGTAAACTTGTTTAACAAAGTGTATTGAATATCTACTACCTGTCTGTAATTTCCATTAAAGCAAGGAGTGTGTCTTTTCATTTATACATTTCTGTTTGGTTTTATAGAGTTCAAGCAAGAGAACGATACCACAGTTTTGAGAAAATCTACTTGTTGTGATGGGTCCTAATTAAAGATGTTCAAAATATCATGTGCAGTTTGAAGAAGTAGTTAAAAGTGAATATCCAGTAATATCCAGTTAATTCATTCACAAATGTGCTCGCCCAAACGGTCATACCATCAACATCTTTTACAATTTACAAAATATTTGATTTTGTAGCTCACAATTAACTTTTTTCGATAGCTTATAGCAAGCGCAGCAAGCTCAATAGACTAACATGTAAGAACAGAGAAAAATTCGGAATGAAATCTGTACATACGTCAGGCAAATTTCTCTGTGAAACATTCCCAGAATTCCTGCACTACCCAATGTCCTTTGGGCGAATAAATCAAAAATAGTTAAAAAAATAAAGGAACATTTCTGATTTTGCCTTGCCTTATTCAAAAAAATACCCCCATGCCACAACACTGGCCTTCACCTTGCCCTTCAGAAATGATACATATGATGTCACCGGAAACTTACGAATTTTGACGATATGCTAATTAAGTCATGTCGGTTGCTTCCGTGAAATAGATAAATAAATAAACAATAACTTAAAGCATAAAAAGCTTTCAGTTTGTAGAAATCTTTCAAAGAAACAAAAAATAACTCTGCAATGTTTTTCCACCAAAATTGTGCTAGGTCTATAGTTTAAACCAGATGGCCGTTTCCTAATTAACGAGCTCCGTGACGTCGTGTGACGTCACAGCTAATATGCGACTTGATGTTTGAAGTTTAAGTGTTTTAATGGTACAACTGCGCTCGCCTCAACGGTCACACCGTAATAAAACTTAGTAGTTAATCAAGCTACGTAGCTAAATGTAGTGAATACACTGGATCTGAATCACATGATGATGACTTTTGGGTGTAATTTGTTCAGATATATTGATTATTGAAGAATAAGAGTCTAAGAGATGAGATTTTTTCCCCAATGTCTAAAATTTCTTTGTTACATAATTAAAGATTAATCAAACTGAAAAACAAAACCAGGTTTTTCCAAAATTTAAATAAATTTATACTACATTCCTTTAAAAACACGCATCAATATAGTGAGGTAATGAGAAAAGCTGAGGAAATTCGAATTTTAACAGAAAGGGTTCCGGCATTTTCATACCTTATTTAAAATACGTTTAGCATTCAACACATTAAAATCATATTTTTTCAATCTTTCAATAAGCCTTACCACCATATAACCATGTCTCGTCGTCCTCAGTCGGGGCTGAAGAAGGCGCTGGGGCAGCAGCCGCTTGCACCTCAGTCGCCATGATTGTTTGATGTTATTTTCGTAAAACATTAGAAAATATTCATTTTTGCTTCTTTTTATGGTTTTTTAAAAAATAAATACATAAAATAAAACAATATTTAATGATATACAGTTCTCAACTTTATCTAATTTATTTGAGCGTGGGAAAAATATAAGAACAGATATACGAAAGTTTTCATCTACTTTCACTTTCACTGCTGCTGAATGAAAAGCGATAAAAAGGACAGTTTTTATTTTTGGTTAGTATGCCTGCCATGGGCATCAGGATATGCATATTTATATAGACCAGTGTACACACAATAATTCCACATTAACTGATTTTTAATTATTATTCAATATATTTCTTATCTAAGTTTCCTGACCAAAATGTCAGATAAATCAAACCTTATGAAACCGGAGTAATAAATGTTATAACATTTTTGTATGTCTCTGGTGGAACGTCCATCAGACATTCACAGGTGTATGGAATATGGATAGTGCCATGTTGTTCACAGTTGCATATATATAGTGGATAGGCTATCAGCTGCGTAATCAAACTTTACATAGATCTATATAATATGATGATGTCAAAATGCAATGATGATCAAGCCATTGTGCGATGTGCATATATGGCACAATAATGTGATGTGATAATAATGTGATGGTATGAGGAAGTGATAATTCGATAAAGATGACATGATGGTGCAATGCCAAAGATGCAATTGTATAATGACAAGCAATGTTCACTATCCCTTCATTGTGCTATTATTGCACCATTGTCATCACATTGTCCATTATCTTTTCCCTTTCCCATCATTGTGATTATTGTCACTTTGCCATTGCATTATCAATGCTTTAAATTATGCTTTATGGTGCGGTAATGAACTATGTTGTCCTATATGTTATAAATTCCAGTTTAAAATTCACATTTGGACAGAAAATATAGTTACCCAACCCCGGTAATTAAACCGAAATCCTCTAATTACAACCTGAGTGGACATTTAGTTATGATGTACTTTAGCATATTGAAAAAAACAGCAGCATGTCACAATTTGTTTAAAGTACACAACAAAAAAATTACTCTAATATTGCTAGCCATTACGTTTTCAATCCTAAAAGTAGATACAATCATGTAATACATGTTCTGCATATCCATCTATTCTAAAGTTTGAGAAAACATCATGCAAATGAGAGGGAAGGTTAGCATCATTCAAACCAAGTCTCTTTATACATGTACTAGACTAAGTTCCAGAAAGCTACACAGTTCCAAAGTTTATGGTTTTCAGTAACGTGTACATTTAACTTTTGGATTGATTCTTTTCAGAAAAATGGCACATCTTATCAGGAGAAAGATGCTTTGGACATTCCAATACCAAAATGTTCTCAGACTATTTATGCAGAAACCCAGACAAATTGGACATAGCACTGGATTACTTCAATATTCCAATGTGAATGACATTACTAAAGCAATGTTTGCAACTTCATCAAGAATATTCTCAAATGTGATTTCTGAAATTGATAAAGGCAAAAAACTGAAATTATTAGATGAAAAAGATGAAGTCATCAAAGATGAAGTAACTCACGAAGAAGCACACAAAGAGGCCAAAGAAAGGGACTTGAAGATGACAATCTTAAAAGATCCAAAGACTAGTGATATGATGGCCTTCAAATTAATGACAGTGGAAGAATATAAAGACTATAAACTTGCTCAGCAGGGCAGGTTAAAGGTCAAAAGTTCCAAAAACTTTAAAATAACAACCACGGCTTCTGATTATGACAGTGGTATAACGTTAAGGAAAATTGAAAATGTGTTGACGAAAGGTCACCCGGTCATATTGACAGTCACAAGCAAGTCAGCATCTTATGCAGACAAAAATGAGGTATGGCCATTTTTTTACTGCAGTGGTGTATATAAATTAATTAATGCATATATTAAATCAGAGAGGGCAATGTATATATATCAAAATTTTAATAAAGTGCCAGTATACATGTATGTAAAAAATTAAATTTTCTGGACATAAAGTTTGAGAGGGCAATGTCCCTTATATACCGTATAAGTGGAAATTTTGTGCTCGTTGTGTTAGACCTTTCAAATGCCCATCATCAAATGTCTTAACAAAATCTATACCAAATTAATTTTGAAAAGAAAAGGCTGATGTTATTTTAAACTGCGATTTTAAAGTGCACGTTAATCAGAAGTTATAACAAGTAAAATGCATTATTAATTTTTAGAGATGAATGGGTCGATATTAAATTTTTTTAAAAATGAATAGTAAAAGACACATTTTTTTTTAAAGTTCACTAATAATGCCAAAATTAAATCCTCGCTAAAATTTCTACTTATACGGTATAAAAATTTTAAAGACCAGTTAAACAGAAATACCCTATTTGGCTATAACTTCTAATTATGGTCCCCCCCGACACACCTTTGAAGAAGGGAGATGACAAAGTTTGATTTGCTGCTGTTGATCTGTCTGTCAGACAGACGGACAGCCACAGCAAGTTTCTGTTCATTTCCTTCACAACCATTGCACATGTAATTATGCCCTCCTTTGAAGAAGGAAGAGCATATTGCTTTGCTGCTGTTGGTCTGTCTGTTGATGCACAAGTCTGTATATTTGGTATACAGATTTATAGGTCATGTTCTATTTAGGTTACAATGAAGCCATTTTGGACAGAGTCATGCCTCTTGGACTTAAAAAAATTCCAATTACTTGCAGTTTCCTTTTATTTTCTCTGCAGAGGTTGCACATACTGAAATGAAATTTGGTACATGAATAACTAGGTCAAGTTCTGTTTTGAGTACAGTCGAGTTATGCCCCTTAGACTTGGAAAAATTCCAATTATTTGGGGGAGGGGGGCATAGTGATTCACAAACATCTCTTGTTCTGTATATTGATCACTTTTGATTGTGAATGCCACAGTGAAGTGAATTAGCTCTTGCATTATATAAACTGTGGTGCTACTGGCAAATTGATAATATTAATAACATTTAGCATGTTTAGTGAAGTTATTTTTTTTCTAAATATTTATGTACATTTTTTTCACAGGCACTCAATGCATGTAAAAAGAAAACAGAGAAACTGATCAACTACTTTGAGAGCAAGGGATATGCAGCCAAACAAGACCATGGATTTATTATTCATATTAGACAGAAGAAATAACAAATGACTGCTATTATAATAATGTTAATTTATTCAATAATACAATAAATCATATTTTTGCTACTTTAGGTGTCTTGTTGACGTTCAATGTATGTTTTAAAAAATGTTTTACAAAGAGCCACTCAGAGAGTAACAATCAACTGTTTTAGTGTTTTGTTTATCCTCACTATAGTAAATCACAGATTCTTGGTAGTTTTAGGTTTGCTCAGTGTGGTCTTCTGTTCAAATGAGCATCTTAATTCTATAAAGACGTGTATTTGTCTGTAGGCAAAATTTAATAATATTTAAACTGAACAGGGTTTGTAAAAAAGCATTCTGTGGAATAATTTAGTTTGTAGGAGTCAATGTTCATGGACAAGCAAAGTTTTATACTTGTTCCTTGGGATGTAATATTGTGGGTTTAGTTTACAGTAGATTCAACAAATCAATGTTTACAACATAAACATTCATGGGGATGTTAATCTTTTGGTAAGGATGACCATGAAATCTAAGTTCTATATGTAGAAAAAATTTTAAATCAAAAAACACAATTTTGTCACTTTATTCAATTTTATTCAGATGTATACATGTATGTACCTGATTTTTTCTGGTCACTTTTTAACAAAAATTTTGTGTATACATGTAATAATATTTTAATGTAAAAAACTAATTTAAACAAGAGTGTGAAAATGTTGTAAATAACAAAAATATAATTAAAATGGCAACTCTTCAATCTGATATAAAAGTTCATTATACTACACTGTATTACAAGGTACAATGTACGAACTAAATAAAAGATTACTTAATGCCTCAGATAGCTTGAAAAACGGACATTTCATTCCATCCAATTTAATCCAGTTCATAATATGGTATGAGTTTACTTGACAAAATGGTTGACTTGGACACAATTCCTACTGAAATTAAAAAGTACACCAGACTAAGTTATAAAGAACTATGCAATGTATGTAGCTACATGCATGTGTTTCCTAGATTTCACAGTTCTGATGTTTGCTTCAATATTGCAATTGGGCATACAATGTATTTACAGTAAAACAATTAAGTTTTTTCATACCGTAATTTATATGAAAGCTATTGATTGGTTGGGGGAAAAAAACTAAAAATTTGAAGATGGAACTGAAAATGTCTTTTTATTAGATTATTTATTCAATTACTTCAAGTGCTGCATCACTCTTTAATGCATAACAAGATACATTAATTTTATGTAAATTTGATAACTTAAGGACTTGCAGTCAGTCACCATATCATCCAGACAAAATTTAAGCACAAAGCTACAAAATTCCAAATGGCAAGCCAACAGAAACCTTCTTTAGGCATTCTAAGTTGAAATTCATAAAAACAAGTTATTTCAAACAACCGAATACATACTAGATGTAATACTTGAAACAAGAAATGGCACTAATATCTAATTGTGATCTTAAAAAAGTAATGTAGTCATTTCATGAAGACATCTCTATCTAAAACTTATGTAAATGATAGAAATCTCCTGGAGTAAGCACACAAAGGACGGAGCACATTGGCCACCTGAGCTGTTATAAGTCCCTCTGTCATTTCTCATAGTTGTCATATGGCTTTCAGAAGTCTTTGAATATTTCATCCTTGAGCCACTGTTACAGATTCAGCATCAGCATGCAGGAAAAACCCTGCAATATTAAAAGAGAAGTTTGTTAATGATACCACACTTTAAGGAGTGTAATCTTTATGTGATTCTTCAGTGAGACTGAGTAAAGCTGAACTATATCATGCACTAAGATCAGCTGCAGACAGTGTCACATGGTATTTCCAGTATATCCTTCTACAACTTCATTGCAAAGGATATAATACGAAATGTTTTGCTTAAGGACCACCTTTTCCCTGCACCATAATTTTAGGGCTTTTGTGTATTTAGACTTATCCCCCATTTGACACAAACTAGAAAACTGCTAAAATCAGCCAAAGTTAGCACCTCAATAAAAAATACCCCCTTTACATTATTTTCTTTGTTTGAGTAAACAAAAGACTTTTTTATCATCATGATCATTACTTCAATCTCTTCAATTTTTTCCTAAGTATATAAAAAAGGCATTCTCCCAATATTAACAAGATAATTCAGAATTCAGAGAATCTGCCCTCCACCCCACCCCTTAAAGACCCAATTTTTTTACCGTACGGTTACCTGAGGAGGGGGAGTCAATTTTTTCCTATATATAAAAAGGTCTGTGTCTGGTGATTTTCCCAATATTAAAATAATTGAAATATTTTAATAGTAATTTATTTATAAATACAAGATAATATCATATTTTAAAAAAATGACAAATTAAAGAAATGAACACAGAGTAAAACTATAAAGTAAACTTTTTTTTTTTTAACTATACTTGTGTAAATATCAAAATTAAAAAAAAAAATTCCATTCATAGGTAGGCCTATCCGTCATGTGAACATATAAAATGTACCCCACCCCATAAGGAAAAAGGAACATTTCATACATTGATCTTTGGCTGTATTTATTCACTTTTTAATTTCGAATATTGGGTATTGACAAATGTTAGGAAATTCAAACTAAAAGTTACAATCTCGAAACTCCTCAGAACTTTACAATAGAACAAGGTATAGATTGTATTCATATATACGTAGATAAAACATGGTAGGGGCATAAGGAGTTATGATATGAAATTTCATTGCAAAATCTATAGCTGTTGAGATATATTTTATGAAGTCGTGCTTTAATTATCTAGTTTTTAAAATAAAATTTTACCGAAAGTTTACAAGGCACACATGAATTTTTGACCTCGTTTTCAAAGGACACAAACTCTCGGTAGCACTCAAAAATCAATAGTTTTTTTAATGTTGACTTTTTTGATCAATACGTCATAAAATTGGGACATGTGGTATAAAATTTCAAACTGCAAAAGTTCTTTGAAAAATCAATAGAATATTAGGGACATGTGGTATAAAATTTCACTGCAAAAGTTGAGATATTGTGTAGAAGCAAAAGTATTAAAGCAGAAAGAATTTATGACCTTGAACTTTGATCTTTTATCCTCAAAATCAATAGGGATCTTCTTTGGGCCATTTGCAGTTGTAGGAGAGTAACCACAATTCGTGAAAATTTTGACTTGCTAATAAAGAGTTAATGTTTCATTCACGAAAGATAAGGTGTCGCCAAAATTTTGTGATTTATTGTATTTAATTTTCTCCAAAATCTCAAAGTATTTTTATCAGTGTATGGGGGGTCCTTAATAAACCTTGAACTGTAAAATTCAGTATATTGTTTACCTGTGAAAATCAGCAGTGGGCTGGGCAACTTTGTATCTGACCAAAAATGTAGCAAGGGCCTCTGCCACCTGTAAAAATAATAATGAAAAAAAAATTCTACAAAAATTAACTTAAATTTTATAATTGTATTCATTTTTCTTTAAAAAAAAAACTTGTTTATATTTAAAATTGTGAATCTTCAAAGATTCATTCTGAAAATCAATTATACAACAATGTACTATTATGCTATCTAACCTTCTCTGGAGAATCCTCATGTACAGCATGACCACACTGAGGAAGCACCTGCATCTGGAATTTACCTGTAAATAGTGGAGACATTCAAAATGAAGTAGGGAAAATTAAGAAGCTATTCCTGACACTTTATTCAAATAAATATCCCAGTACCATTACCTTGCATTTGGCCAATAGTCAAGTCTTTGTCTAGTCTATCCACTCCTGAAAAAAAGTGAAAATGTTAACTATAGTTAGTGGTATGCTAATGTTCTAAAAATACAAATCCAAACTCTTAACAAAATCTTTACTATCACTTTCATTTTTCTATATGATTACATCTTTGTTGGCAATCAATCTATTACCTGCAAGTAATAACATCTTCGGGACATCACAAGATAAGAATTTATTTGACAACCCTTCAAACCAGCCTGAATTATAAAAAAGAAGAAAAGTCATATATTGGTAACAAAGATACTAAAACCAGACGAATTTTACAAGGAGCTAACACTTTGTGCTTTAGGTAATACTGTAGATTCCTAATTATATGCGAGGAATTAATTTCCGCGTAATTTCGCGAGAAGCATCACTCGCGAATTAATATTACTCGCTTTTATTTTTATGGCGTTGAAATCCATGTAAATTCGGTCGATCAGCCGTCCATTTGCGAAATATTATTCTCGCGATTTGAGGTTAAAAAACCAGTTCGCGATAAAAAGTACTTGCGAAAAATAAGGAATCTCTAGTAGGCTCAATTCAATCCCAAAGCTCTTCATTTTCAAGAAGGCTGTAACAACAGATATAATTCTGCTTACCTTTCCAGAAAGGTGATGTTTTGCCTAAATCTATCCTCCATGTATAGTGGTGGTCATCTTCTTTCTACAATAAAAATTTCAATCAGATAGTTACAAGTAATTTTTTTTTCTTCACCTTTGATCAGTATGAGCTGGAGTTTATAACCACCTGGTCTTTTGATTCAGGTTTCTTGAATTCTGGTTTGGTTTCTGTTGTTGGTGTACTGTTGGCATTTTCCTCCGCAGTCTGGGGTTCACTTGTTGATTTATTGGCATTACTCTCGTCTTCTTCCTCCTCAATAATGGTGCTGGTTCCCTGTGGGTGAGAACTAGCTTCAAATTCATGTTCTAATTCAGCTGTGGCAGTTTCCTCTGTCTCCACTCTTGAAATACATAACATTTTTAAAATGAAAATTGCGTAATATCATCCATTTGGTTTTTCCTCAATTAAGAAAATATTACTTCAACACAGAACTATCGTGCTTATTCAATTTTTACTCTTTCTTAGTATTTGAGGAATTATTATAACAAGAATCATGACACATTTACAGTGTGTAAACAAAGAATTTACTTTGCCTTTTTGATTTGTTACCTTTTCAGCTGCCCCACCATGGAGACTCTAGCAGATTCTATATTCCTTACTTGTCCACTTCTTACACTGCAGAAATTAAAAAAAAAATATACAGAAACTATAAGTATCTGAAAGACACTCTGGTAGAAAATTAAATATTTGGTAATTCATATACAGTGGAGCCTCATTTATCCGGACGCTTTGGTTCCTAGTCAATTTGTCCGGATATGTGAAGCGTCCAGATATCTGATTTACCAGTTAAACAAGACAAAATAACGTTAAAAAATTCTTTTCCGATAAAAAGTCGTCCGAATACTAAAGCATCTGGATATCTGGCATCCGGATACCTGAAGGTCCACTGTATGAAAGATACCTCTTAAATCAAAAGTGAAGATTTTAGGCTAGATGCACACTTCTCATAATCAAAATATATATGGAATTTGATTTTTACATATATTTGCTTTTAATCATACTTGTAATATCGTACCACCACTCAATTCCTTGTTCTAGGGATTTAAATACACTGGGCCTTCCTTTCAAGAAATTATGCATACTACTTAGGGCATCCATGGCTGTTCCTAAATTAAAAGACAAGACAGATATTACCATTCAGAATTGTTAAACTTGTGGTTATTTTTATTTACATATTGTGTATGTCTTCTAATGTACTGGTTCAAAAAAAAGAGTGAAACAGGCTCATTTTGAAGTGCCAGGGATCAAGTCAACAATTTTGATTTGTTTAAATTCATTATAAATTATAACAATTATGTAATTTATTGGTTAACTTCAAAATATTTGTCAAAGCTTCTGTGAAATAAATTAAATTAGTATAAGCATGAAATCATTTTAAGCACATATCGACTGTATTTATAATTAAAAACTTATATTTACCTTCTACCACATCAATGACGACCAGTCCAATGAGTGAGGGGATTAGTTTTCTAAAGGCTGTGTGTATAGCAATAGCACCTCCCATACTGGAAATATACACACAAATACAGTATGTATAGGCTACAAAAAATACTTCTTAATACTTAATGAAAATTGTTCCTTTGATTCCCTCCATATTTTTCTCGCTTTGTCTCTATGAAAAGGTGACCATCAAAAGGTGACTAATTCAAACACCTATTTGCTCTTTTAATCTTATAGACCAGTATGATCAAAAAAGACTTTCTGCTTTTGCATTTTTTATTCCAAATTTCCAAAATCTGTATTAATATGCCCGTATCTTGGTTCTATTTTTAGTATTAGCTTTAAAAACCATAACAGAACTTACAGGGTCAACAGAAAATTTGCAGCCCCATAATCACAGTTTATGAAACGAACATTTTCACTACATCAAAACAAGGTTAAGAGAGCATTGAACTTTGAACTAACCTGTGACCCACAAGGAGAACAGGAGGAGGGTCATCTCTATACATTTCTTTAAAAATGTTCCCAACATCGCTGTGAAGAAAGAGAGTCATGATTTAATAATGTTCCCAAATCATAATAGAGGAAAAAAATTTCTAGAAATTTATAATGTTCCAGCATCTTTATGAAGGAAAAAATCCATGAATTCCAAAGCAAGTGCATTCTCAATACCTTTATGCAACATATTTACTTGTATGCATACCTTTTTCATAATGCAATTATGTAAAAATAATATCATTAAATGCCTATTTCATTTGTTCACTATTTCACATTTTATTAAGCTGATTTTTTTTTTTATAAAGAGTTAATTAAGGAAATCAATTGTGGAATGTGAAAAATGGAGGCTTTCAACAATTTTCTTCCAATTTACTGGGAAAAATCATTCAATGGTACCTACTAAAGAAGTAAGCTTTCTGGGACTTTCATTCAAGTATGTTCTACATATAATCAGGATGAAGAAAGTTTGAAAAAAATATTACCTTGACAACCTCTCTGCTGATAAATTCTGGTCATCTGAGGTTTTAGAGTCACCTATTTAATAAATAATTCAAAGATAAGACATTGATCAACAGAAACAAATTGGGTATCAGAAAACATTTTAATATACTACCAGGGAATTCTAAAGAACTCAAACACCCTGTTTATTTAACATAATTTTTCCAATGCTTTTAAACAATCCCAATATGCACATGTACTAATGTTGACTTTTGCATTTGTGTCATTTAGCAAAATTTTAATGGATAATCATTTCAAAATTAAATTTCCTTTACTTAGTATAGTAGTACAATTCATTCCAACTTTGCCCTAAAAAAGCAAACCACATTAAAAATTGCATCATTTATAAATTAAAAGCACAAGAATCATTGATGTATTTAAATAAAAATCAATTGTACCATGTCCTCTTAAGTCCACAGCTGCACATCGACAAGTAACCATACCAGACAGAGATGACTAAAATATAAAAAAGAAATTTCACAAGGTTACTTCACTTCATCATCTTTCAATAAGTTTCTTTGCTTTATCAAAAATCTTTTGCTGACAACATCTGCCACTAGTGTTCTTCTGTCTTATAAAAGTTTACAGAAATTTTTATTTGTGAACATGGTGAAATTTACATTTACATGTATATCATAAAAACATTTGAATTTTTATACATTTCATATGTGCATATATTGCAGATTTACTGTTCAGCAGTAAAGCAGGTTATGGAGTTTTTGCTAAGACTGACTCACACAAAGAAGAGACCAACTCAGGGCTGAGAAACCTCCTCCATGTAGAAAGAATAGGACAGGGCCGGAGCTCCCACACTCATAGACCCTGAAGGTCTGAACAACAGGTCAAGGTCATTACAAGAGTGAAATATGCAGTGATCTGTATACATGTGCATATAAATCTGTCATAATGATATCACGAAGAAGAAAATTGCTCGATCATGATCAATTCACAGAAAAAAAATCTCAATTCTTCCTATCAAATCAATGGCTTACATTTCTGTATAAAAAATTAGTTACTTGTGCATGATTTAATTTTCATTTCAACTATTCCAGCATTAAAAAATTCCATCATTTAAAATTTCAAACATAGAGAGACTGTGTCACTACATGTAATACTTAGAATCAAAGCCTGAAGGATACGTCACTATCTCCACACTTGACATCGTGCATCCGCTCAAAGTATTTGTCCCAGTGAATTGGAGTGTAATCTCTCTTTCTTATCAGAGCTCTTTTCTTTGGTCCACTACAAAAAATAAATAGATAAAAGCTTGCATGACTTCTTGGTTTGATGGCAAATTGTATATATACAGAGCCATTGATGTAAAACTGATATAAAATTCAAGCCATTGTATTGTATTGGGAGAGGAAAAAAATGCTGGCCATTCCTTAATTAGCTGAAATTTCAGCATCTGAAACCTTGACTGGTTCAATGAAACACACTACAAACATCTACAATGCATCTCTGATTAATGTGGGACATTACACAAGAATTCTTCACAAGAATCTGCTTCAGAAACTTTAACTTGGGATGCTGATTCTATCACATAAGCTCAAAAGTCAAAAACCAACTTCACTGAGGTGAGCCAAAATGCAGCAGACCAGACCTGGATTCAAACCAGACAGGGTCCACCTAAAACTTCAGTCAGGTGCTCAATATCTGGCCACTGAGGATCGAACATGACTGACTGCCACATTCCTCCGTCCTTAAAGGTCTTTACTCCAAAGATACCAACCCAGTCTCTTCCCTAGCAGGCCTTTCATCCACTTGTCAATTCAAGGCATGGCTTGGCACAAAATGTGAAGGGAAAGGAGGAAAATAAGACTGTCAAGACTGGGATTTGAACCTGGGTCCCCTGATTGAATCTTCAGTCAAATACACCGTCACGCTAACACAGAACATGCTGTCATGCTAACTTGAGTTTGCACAACAGTCGCTATTGCGCTAACATGCAACAAGCGATGATGTGTTGTGTGCTAGTGCGACAGCATGTTGCTGGAAAGCACCTAAGTGCGACAGAGTGTTGTGCAAACTCTTGTTAGCATGACAGCATGTTGTGCATCAGCGCGACAGTGTGTTGTGCAAATTTGTGTCAGCGCGACAGCGTGTTGTGTATTGGTGTGACAGCATGTTGTGCAAACTCGTGTGAGCGTGACAGCATGCAGCGTGACAGCGTGTTGTGCAAACTCTTGTCAGAGTGACAGCCTGTTGTGTATTGGTGTGACAGCGTGTTGTGCAAACCTGTATTAGCCTACAGGTGTCTTCTGTGTTAGCAAAACAGCGTACCATATTTTTCTGCTGAGTTTTAACAAATGGCCTTATCTTCTCAACACCACATTATTAATTAAATTACCTAGTACAAACATTGAATAATGACCATTTTGCTTAGTTTGACAACTGTACATACAGTTATCATCTAAAAAGATATCCAGTACAATTGTCTTTATGCATTATTTTTTACTACACGCACATAAATCTAAAATAAAGTACGTACTGTTCAATTCATGTATCAGCCAAATAATACTTCCCAGTAATAAGTTATTTAACTCCTGTCAACTTTAAATATATTCTTACCCAAGTCCTGGGGGTGGCATAGGCGGTAAACCACCTATAGAGGCTTTTAGCGCTTGCCTCTCCAAGGCTGACATTTTATTCGGATAAAAATAGATTATTTACCAATCAGAACACTATTTTATAATGTTTCTTCGTTTGCTCTTGTTATTTTGTATTTTATCTTGATTTATATTTTTAAAAAATTAGTTCTGCAACAGCAATGGACTATGGCAACGTTCTGTTAGCTAGAAACAGCGAAATAACAACCCAAAGAATGAAAATAATTATTGCACAAACTAGTGGCCTTAAATGTTTTCCGTAAATATCCGAATCTTTTTTTTACATTTGCTTTTATGAAAATTAAAATAGTGATATATTTTTATTTTTAATGCCTAAAATTGTATCAATTAACGTTTTTATGATCTTAAAAATGATTAAATTAAATATTTTAAAATAAAATATCAAATTGCAATTTCAACTGTTTAGAGATTAAAAATGGCGGACAAGTTTGGACGTCAATGTTTGGATGGTAACAGATAACACGATTTTTGCAACAACCATTGGAATATGCATCGTGTAAAGCTACTTGAAACGGGTTGATATTTCATTATGGTGAAAAAGAAAGAGAAAGTGTCCAGACAATCTGTTAAAAAAGGTATTGTAACACTTTTAGTGATGAATGCAGGCTTCCAACCGTGTTCATACATGCCATCAGCTGTTGTGGCGGCAAAAAATGACATTCGTGTTTTTGAATTTTAAATTATCCACATATCTGCATACACTCATTTCTTAGACTCAGGGCATTTTGAAAAGTTAATAAAAGGGGTTAATTTATACAACAATGTAATTTTTATTAAAGAAACCAGTGAATGCAGTTTCAAAATGAAATATCTGTCATCATGGCAATTCTGCCATTGACAGGATTACATTACTAGGTTCAGTTTCTTGCGTGGTCTAAATCCTGAAGTGTAAATAGTGTGGGCATTTTAGAATAAATACACTTTTTATTTTTATTGTTGTATAAATAATCAACTATTCGTGAAAATTGGAGGAAAAATAGTTGTTTTTGACTACTTTAACTTATTCAACATGCTCAAATATCACAAACATTAAGCAGTAATAAATGACTTTGTTAAACGTCATCTCCCCTTGCAATGCATTTCATTGCAGAGTCCTGATTAATTTGGCCATTCAAAGTTTTTTTTCTTTGTTTAGCGTCCACCCTCATTGACTCAATATGATTTCCAGCATCTGTTTTTATTTACATGTATGCTAATATCCATGTTCTCTTCACTTTTCAATCTGGCATTCTGTCTATTTGAAACTTGGTGCATGTAAGGGGTGTTAAGAAAGTTCGTTCCGTGATGTAATATTTTCGAAGCTGTGCTTAACTAAAGAGATGAATTTTCAAGTCTGACAAAATCACAAGAGTATGCTTTAGATTTATAGCAAATAATTTCTAGCAGGAAATTATAGGATTTTTCTTCCATATGAAAAAAATATATATAACATCTTTAAAGCACCCGAATGATAGAAATGCTGGTCATTTTGAGTGAAAATAAATGATAGTTTACTTTTGTTTCTTCATAGCCTATCTTGCTTCAGACAAGCTGATGTCTGATGATGATAGGTATAAGAACGATATATCACCTTTCAAAAGAATATGTTTGTCATTTTGAAATATTTCACAGATTTGATAATTTTCGCATAGTATTTGAAAGGATGTTTTGTCCTGCGTGCTTAACATATGTCACAAATATGTATCATCCGTAATTTTTCTGAAGAGAAATCATCTGTTTCAATACCTGCCCTCCCCTTATTGATTCAACAATAGACGGTTAAAACCTTATCAGTAGCAAGAATGGAGTCTGTAAACATGAAATATCACAAATTGTAAATATCTTCTCATCGTATTTCTTTTTGAAAATAAAAGAAAAATGTGGAACGAACTTTCTTAACACCCTTTAGAATGAGAAAGAGCTAAATTTTGTCATCCACATATGATGTCAACCATTATCATTATTACGCAAGGAAATGTAATTGGCAATACATGACATTCTGGAAACAGAAATACAAAAATTTGCTTAGCCATTTTGCAGATTTCATTTATATCTTCTCTCTTCTTATATATTAAGCTTATAGAGCTTGGTGAAGTTGCTGTGATCATGTTTAAATGTCCAATGAATTTTTCAGATGCAGGAAAGAAAAAAGGAGATGTAGTAATTCATACTGGACTGCCACCAAAGGTTGAGGGTCAGCTGAGATGTTACTGTTGCCTCACCGTCAGTCAGATTAAGTGGTCCTGCCCCTCCCCTCCTGACGTCACCCACGTACGGGTCAGGTGGTGGGGAGAAGAGGGAGATGGGGCTGTTTTTAGGTCAGTATTTACCAGTATCTTTTTGCTGTTCAAAATCTGATGCATGTATTTGAATGTTGAACAACAGGTTTAACAGCAAAGACATTGAAATAAAATTATCCAAAACTGATGAATAGTGTTGAGTTCTCTGAAGAAATAAGTTCATGATTACATTTTTGAAAAAAAAAATTTCAGACCATATGATGCAAGGAAGGGAAATTTTGCCATGGCTAAGACCCTGGCCAGGTACCCTATCAAGTCTGGTCCTAAGCAGTTTGCAGCCTACCTAACTGACATGTCCAGTTTGCTGATAGAGGTACTCAGTGGGGGGATGATGGTACCTGTCGGGTATGCTGAGGTTACAGACATTGCAAAAATCTCTCCCAGCTCTCCTGTTCAAGGGTATGTAATTATCTAGTATGTAGTTTGAGTTTAAAAAAAAAATTGAAGGTAAAAGATTGAGAAGAAAATAATTAGTATGATTAATTACCGTATTATCTAATTTAATTGTTTTCAAAAGTGTATATGGTTCATCTTGAATTGTAGTAAATATAGTTGCAACAGTACTAGTAAGTCAGTATATCAAAATAATTGTTTTTTAGATGGTATCCTGTTATGTCCCCAAATGAAGATAAGTTAGCAGATCTTGAGGTCTCATTACAACTGGAAACTGTGTCAGGTATGTCTGAAAATATTCTAGATTTTAAAAAAATATTAAAGCTGTATTTACCTGTTAAAGGAAATATGAGTTGTTAGACTGATTACTGTAGATCAGTAAATTTTCTCTTCACCTTATAATGGTTTCATACATTTTAGAATAGGATTGCTCTATACAATCTTAAGGCAACAAATGGTTTTATGGGCACATTGTCTCATGTAATTATGCGAAAATAATGTTCTCGCGAATAAAAAGTGATTTACAGTACCTGGAACAAATGATTCAGTTTTCAGTGTAGTGAAATTGTAAAATATGACAGAAGCCTTTTGATGACACTTCAGGTCGTAGTCATTTCAATGTTGTATTATATTATCTTGTAGACTCGTATGACAGCCTTGGTGATACTATCCCAACAACAGACATCAGTATGGAGATGAATGGTGCCAATGAATCCATGTACCCACAACGAATACAACACAAACCCTATGCCATGCCACCAAAGAAACCAACAGACGATCCATTCATATCACCTGTTCCTAATCAGGTAGAAATTCAATATTAAGAATCTGTAGCAATTTTCTTCTTGTAACTCTTTATTTGCAATAGCGTTTATTTATGAAAAAATATAATTTTTTTAATGAATAGTTTAAGGTTTAAATTTTTACAAAGAAAAAAGAATTTTGACGCAAGAAATAATTGAGATTGTTTATTTCTTTCAGAATGGATCTGTTTCAAATGGCTATGCAAGCACTGCAGCAGATTTAAGGAAGCAGCTCAATTACAGTTTCCATGACAACCCGCAGCATTCCCATCCACAGCCAGTTCAGTCTGGTAGTTCCGTCGAGGTGACGGCGAATGGCGACATTGTCACTTCAAATCTGGACCAGAACCACCTTAATTTCATTTCGCATCCCACTCCTAACCACAGTGCCATATCGGTGCACTCCACAAGTGCTTCACATAAACCCAAATCACCAAAGAAAAAATCATCCAATCATGTAGCTCGTTCACAGACTTTAGCCAATGGCAGTGAAGCCCCAGTAGGAGGGGACGTTCTGTCAATTCTGTTGGAAAGGGGAGATAAATTACGCAAAGAAATGATCATTTCATCCATTGAAGACAATGTTACTCAATCTAGAGAAATTCCTAGTGCTAATGGTAGGACTGTGTTGGAAGGCAGAGATATGGATATCTCCAGAATGTCTGAAAGGTTAGTTCTTAAAATGGATTATTCCGGTATTTCTTTAAACCTTGTAAAGATTATAGGGTAATGAAATCTGAAATTGATAGTAAAACCATGACCAGATTATTCAAATTAAAAGCTTTTTTTCAATATTTATTAGCCGCCAGTCTGCAGGAAGTTTTTTGAAGGAAATATTACAGTCCGAGAAGGCTCACATGAATGGACATGTTGATTTACCATTTGAAGAGAATGCTATTGACTTGGTTGTAGGGGAAACAGGATTTGATGATTTACAGGTAAACTAACCTTGACATTATTTCTTGAAAATAGTCTAAAATTTGTCACATAAGCAATTTCCAGCACATGTGTTTTATGATACATTTACATCCACCAGTTTTAGTTTAATGTGAACATATGTACTTATCAGATGTTGAACATGGGAGGGAGAAGTCCGGGTTCCATATCAGATGACATGGATTTGGTCAGCGATCCAGGAGATCCCATTCACAGTGAAACTCTCCTGAAGGAGTTGTTCTACAAAAACCCAGTAAGAACTGAAATTTGTCTGTTATAATGATTGTAGTGAAAATTATCAAACTTTTTCGCTGCCTTTATCTATGTATTTTCAAAAAAAGTGATACCTTAAAATTACCTTTTTGAAGCAATAGTCATTAGTCATTGTCTTGTCACTCTTGTGAATTACTTGAGGGTGTGTACAGGTATATGTATTTCTAAGACCCTTTAATTTTGTGGTTTTCAGGACAGTGAGGTGAGCGAGTTGAGTGAACTCAGTGATGAAGAAATAAAACACAGAAACTCAGCCAGTAAAATGAGGGCTGTGTCTCCTGCTCCTTCCATGGAGGACCCTGACAATGCTGTAAGATTTTCTACATAATTTGAAGTCCAACTTGTTATCATGTAATTAAAATGAAGACATTATAATTAACTGCATTTGTGTATTGTGAATGATTGCAATTTACCATCATGGATATATGTTTAAACTAAATGGATGGAAAGGTATATGTTGAATGTCAGTGTATTTGTATGTACTTGTTTGAATTTCAGCGCCCCCCTTCCAGGCGGTCATCTGTCTCCAGTATCACCCTCCCTCTACCAGTGACGGAAACCCCAGAGAAGGCAACCAAGAAAAAGACAGAGAAATCAAGGACTCCCAAGAGGAAGGGAAGAGTTAAGCTCAGAAGGAAAGGCAGCAAGAAAAGAAGAAAAGGCTCTCGATCACGTACATGTAGCAGTGCCAGTGAATTTAGTGACAATGATTCAATCTATACCTCTAGGTCGGAAACGTCCATGGTGTCATTTGATATGCCAGCTTCTGACCTGGATGAACCTGAGCAAGGTAAAAAAAAGTTTAAAAATAATTATTTGTGTTCTGAAGTGCGGTTGTGCCCAGTAGTTTCAAAAGATTTAAAATAATAATATTTATATACCTCTATTGATAATACTCGAATTTGATTGGCTGGTAAGAAAACTTTAAAATACAACAATGACTCCAAATGGTACTGTTTACAACAAAAATGACCTAGGAATCATTGCACGTGGGGTATAATGACCCGGTCATTATAATTAATGACCGCTAAATTATGACCTCTTAATCAAAAATTCCTTTTTGTGTAAAGTTAATGCATAAAATAATAATAATTCGAGAAAAACAACATGTTTTTAAAATTGTGCATGGTCTGTTTTGCATTACCGTACAGAATACGGCAAAATTTTATCCTTAACTTGAACGGTTTACTCATTTCAAAATACATATATCGTTATAGGCCTACAGTTCAATGGAATGTAGATGCGGCTCCTTAAAGTGTTGAATCTGTGTTAGATTTTGACTGTAGAGGAAAAGTAATCGTTAGTTATAACAATGTATGTCGCTATCAACCAATAATTGTTTTAATCAGTAAATCATGATGCAAAAACTTACACGACTTGCAGACGTCGATTTATGTCTATGATGTAAACAACTTCGCTATACAGAGTGTAGCGAATCCCGATCCTGATCAAAGAAAGAATTGATAACGGTTATTAGAGATTCATACTTTTCAATATATATCGGTATAATAAAACAATTGATTACCCCTTTTGAGTTAAACATGGTGAAATAAGGACCCTCGACCTGGCCCAATCGATGACCTGCCTTGACCTCGGCCGCTACGCGGCCTCGGTCAGGTCAGGTCACCTCGTGGGCCAGGTCCCGGGTCCTTATTTCACCATGTTGACCTCAAAAAGGGTAATTAATTGTATAATAAATTAGTTAATTTGTCAGCGAAGGATTGAGAGTGTTCTAAAGTTCTACTTTTTACAAGTAGAAACCTGTCTATTCACAGGAAGGAGTGTTCTCATTTTAAGCCAGAAAAAAAATTAAAATTTAGATTGATATTCTGAAACTACATGTAAATCCAGAAAAAAATTCCCCAAACCAGGATTGATATGTATTCCCAAGGCAATTTTAGTGTAAGGTTAGCAGTGTTATTTTAAATACTGGTATGCTTTGTTTATAGAGGCAGCTCCAAGGCGAGGCAAGAAGAAAGTGGATGGTCTTAGTGTTGAGAGATTGACCTTACTAGGGAGAGTTCATGTGGCCAGGGTTGTCATTGACCATCTCAAACTGGTGGGCTATGAACACAACACAACTCCGTCCAAAAAGAGACCTGCAGGAAAATCTGTAGGCAGGCCTCCTAAACCCTCACCCAAAGCCAAAAAGGCTGTGTAAGTCATCAGTTATTTTCTTTAGCTTTTTTTTCATGCTTGAAAGAGTTGAAATTTAAGATGGAAATGGGAGGATGTACCTGTACAAAGTATCTCTGTGTATTTTGTAGAACCTACTTCATTGAATACCAGTTTCCCGTTGTGGCCACATCCAGAGATAAACATGCACCCAATGCCATGGCAACGGAGGTTATGAGAGTTGCTTCAAAAAATGTTAAAGATGGAGGTAATTTAGATTTTTATAAAAATCTATTGCCATTATACATGTACTGTATAAGCATTCTTCCATACTGAAATTTCATATTTTGTATTTTTCTCATGTTTTCTTTTATTTTTACAGTTGTCGTGGTGTTTTAAGGTTAAGTTTTTTGGAGCAGTTTTCTTTTTAAGTACTTCTATGTCCTATATTGATTAACATGCATTGTTGCTAGTGTGTTTCATTGTACAGTCAAAGTTTCAGTGGCAATTTCAGCAAAGATATGACCAGGTTAATGTTTTTGGTGCAGGTTAACATTTTTGGTGCAGTTTTTGGTGTAGGTCTCATTTGTAACTATAAGCCCTATGTTGACCAAACTTACATGGATGATACATCTTAAAACCAGCCTTGCTTCGGATGCTGAATCTGACCTACATTTTCCGGTTGAGTGAACAGGTTAAAGTTTTTGGTGATGGTTTCATTTTGAAGATACTTTGAGCCCTATAATGACCAAACTTGCATGGATGGTACATCTTAGGATGTAATCTCCTTGCTTCGGATGCTAATGGAAATTTTCCGTTGAGTGAACAGGTTAAAGTTTTTGGTGCAAAATGCTTTTACATGGATGATACATCTTGAAAGATACCCAGCCTTGCTTCGGATGCTGAATCTGACCTACATTTTCCGGTTGAGTGAAAAAAGTTTTGGTGAAGGTTTCATTATAAAAATATCTGTGTTATCCAAACTTGCACAGTGGTAATTTATGATGTAATCTACTAGTTTCATTGAATATATTTTCCGATTTAAAGTTTTTGGTGCAGGTTTCATTTCCAAGTTACTATGAGACATATAATGACCAAACTTGCATGGATGGTACATCTTAGGATGCATATTACAAGACCTGCTTCGGATGCTGAATCTGACCTTCATTTTCCGGTTGAGTAAACAGGTTAAAATTTTGGATGCAGGTTTCATTTCCAAGGTACAGTACTATGAACCCTATAACGACTAAATTGCATGGATGGTACATCTTAGGATGCATACTACCAGACTTGCTTCGGATGCTGAATACCTACATTTTCTGGACGAGTAAATAGGTTAAAGTTTATGGTGCAGGATTCATTTCCAAGTAACTTTGCCTATAATGACCAAACTTGCATGGATGGTACATCTAAGTGATGTGGCTGATGCTGAATCTGACCTACATTTTCTGGATTAGTGAAAAGGTTAATATTTTATACAGGTTTCATTTGCAAGTAACTTTAAGCCCTATGTTGACTAAACTTGCATGGATGATACATCTTAGCATACACTAATGGACTTGCTTCAGATGCTGAGTTCGACATACATTTTCCAGAAAAATCAAAAGTTATGGGTGCAAGTCTATCACCAAGAAACTATATGGCTTATATAAACCAGTTGCACAAATGATGCATCAAGGGATGAAATCTTGCTTCAGATGCTGGATTTTAATTACATTTTCATGATGGGAAATTTTTAGTTTTTATATAGGTCTATTCAAAATCAAATTTGCATAAATTTTGCATTTTTGGATGTACACTTTTTGTTGGTTAATTGTGTGACTTAATTTGCCTTACTTAAAGACAACACACGTTGAGGTGAGCTCTGTAATCTCTGATTACCTATGTTTACAGTTGTGAGTTTTAATCATCGTTCAGTCTTCCCAATAATGTTTGATGGTACAGCAGTGGACAGTTGGTGGAAGTCTGCCCTGGTATTCAAATTGTTTGCTAGATCTGCAGGTCAAAAAGTGGTAAGAAACTTTGTATGTACAGTATATGGGGAAACTCCTACAGAAATGGAAATTTTCAGTGCCTCTTAAAATTGCTTTAAAATTCTTTCGAAAGATGTCAAAAATTAGCTCTCTCTTTGTAAAAAAAAAATTGTCTTACTTTTTACTTGCCCTCCCCCTAAAAAAAATTCCTTGTTATGTTGTAGAGTTGTAAGTTTTGCAGTTACTTTTGTAGTATATAAAATTTATTTTTCAGCCAAATCTAGTTGGGAGTTGTGGCATTCCACTAAAATCGGTGTTAAAGTCTGACTCCCTTCACTTGGACTGTTCACTAGATATACTCCCCAACCCAAACCCCCAGTGATGTTGAGGGAGTCTATGGAAAATTAAAGGTAGTGCTCAGTACACTAGGACTGCATACTAAACACTTACAAAAAAATGAAATAATAGCTTACAGTTCAATGAAAATCTTTATTAGCAAAATCAGTTTAATTTTACACTATAGTTATATACATGTTTAAACTTTTTCACTATATTAATTTTGAATTTTACACAGTTGTCAGTGGAGTGGCATAATACATATTTTACTTTAAATTGTTGGAAAAGCCAAAATTCAGAAACCCCCTCCTCCCCCTCCTAAACCCCCAATATCTCAGGAACCAAGTGCTGTTAATGCTCAAAGTCAAGTGCTGCATTTCAACCAATTACGCAAACAGACAGGTATGATAACATGTTTTACAAATCATTGAAGATATGTGACTGAACAAGAAATGCACACAATATAACAAATTTATGAAAATGTTCTCATAATTTTCACCAAAATAAAAATCTTTCAGAAGCCGAAATGAAAGAAAGTATTGTGAAGGAGGTAGAAGCCTTTTTACAAAGGAATTCCCAGTCCAGTAGTGTGTCCTCCTCTCAGCAGAGGAACTTTAATCAGGGTCTTCTTCAGATCCCAGTGAACTATGGCCAGTCTGATTTACCAGAGGTTAGTGACGGAAAAATTGAAATATATTTTGTTCATTTTCATCAATGATAAACTTACAAAGCTTTGATTAATTTGACACAAGGAAATTTATTTAAACTGAATAAAGCATTTTTATTTTGTCATAATGATTTATATATGTACATGTCCATCTGAGTAAGCTCTTAGATTGTTAATTAAATTATTAATTTTTTTTTTTCATCAGGTGCTAACATTGCATACTTTGCTGTTGATTCCTGAGGGACGGAACATCACCCTGAATGGCATTCCCTGTCTAACTTCAATGAAGAGGCACCCAGTTTTTCCTCCCAAACCACAAGTGCTTTCTTCAGGTAGGATAACAATCAAATAATGTCTAACCAGTTAAACCAAGAATAGAGAAGACATTGTAAATATTCATAAGTTATTCTAAAATTTAAAAATCGTTTGTATCATGTCTAATATTGTATACTGGGTACCTTCACTTACGGTAGATTGATATCTACATGTAAATACATTGTTTCTTCTGCATGTGTATGGTGTACTGTAAGTTTTCAGTCGAGCCTTTATGTATTATGAAGTTTAAACTGATAATTCACAGATTTTTTTTACTTTGATGTTTCTAGATCCCAGCAGTCGCAGTATGAACTCGCGGAACACGTACCTGGTCTGTAGGATGTTCTGGTGTGATGACGCTGTACATTCTGATGTCAGCTGGAGTGATCCCCAACCTCAGTATCAATTCTCCCAGGTTTGTACAAATACTTTAAAATATAAATGGCTTATGTTTATTTCGTAGAAATAAGGTTTGCAAAATTTGGTTAATAACAATATGCCAAGACCTATCATTCTAACAGTCAGATTAGATAGATATTTATTTGGTATACTACACATACGTTGCAATATTCACAATATAATTTAAGATATATATATATAAAAGATGGCATTAAACAATATAATTGATATAAAATATCGGAATCAATCATTTTTAAAAGACATGAATTTATAAATATGATTCACATAAGATTATATTTGTATACCAAGGATAACCCATGAAAGCCAATGGCTTATTTCCAATTTGATAGGTTGTATGTATACACTTGTATGTTATTACTAAGTTCTAACTATATTTGTTTCACATTTCAGATTGCACCAGTGCTTGTTTCTCAAAGTCTGCTGGAAAGAATGAGAAACAACTTTATGATTGTGGAAGTGTGGGACAAGAAAACAAATTCTGAGAATGACAAGGTATTATGACATTCAACTTCTCTCTGTCAGCAATTCAATAGTTGTTTACTTCAATATACTAAAATGAGTGTGATTTGTCTTTTTAGCTGATTGGTATAGTTAAACTAAGTCTTCACCAGTTCTACATGTCCTTTAGAGACCGAAAAATTTCTTCTGCATTGCTCAAGTCACAGGTAAGTGTAAAAGCACATCATGTGTCCCCTTTAAGAATACCCATTAAAAAATGCATATAATTTTCTTTTCATAATGTTTACTTTTTTTAAGTGATTTACATGTATATTATGAAAATTTTGAAATGGGTGCTTTTAGTACATGCTGCAACTTTTTTATTATATTTTCTCAGTACCCAGTTATTGCTGTGGACAATTATTTGCCCATCGTTGACCCAGTTAGTGGGGCACAGTTTGGACAGCTCAAAGTTTTGTTGGCCATGGGTTCAGCAGAGCAAGTGTCGGCATTACAACGAATGAAGATGGAGAATGCTGAGGGCCTACATGTCCTAAGGCCAGCTCATCAGCTGGATGGGTATGATTAAAATTCATTAATTTAAGGAAAATGAACACAAATATTTTCAGGTAGAATTGATAATCAGTATATACATGTAGTACATACATTTATGAATAATTTTCTACATGTATTTAATATTGTATTTTTCATTGTAGAAATGTGGAAACTAGTCAAGAAACCTCAGTCAGGAATCAGTTTGGAACCTCTGTGCTAGGTATTAACAAGAATTCTCATTCTTAACCTTTGAACTTTTGTGATTTTTTGTGAGATTGATAAATCAACAATGTATACTCAGTACTTCCATTCGTGTACATGTTCATCTTATAAAGGTTTTAATGTAAAGCTTTGACCTGTATTTTCAGTGGAGCATATCTTTGAGGTTGTGATAGAAGGAATCCGAGGCCTTTCTATGTTTGACAACATGATGTGGGGAGAGGCAGACTGCTTCATACAGTATCACTTCCCCACCCAGACACAAACTGAGGTACCAGGGGCACCGGTAGTCAGACACAGTATGTATCATGTAATCCACAGAGGCTGTATGGAAAGTACATGCATAGATCCCTCATTCAAATGATAAGTTTCTAATTTCTTTGAAGTCATCTAGAACAACTTAATGGATTAGATTATTACTTCATGTTTAAGACAGAGTGTAAATTTTTTTAACATTTCAGGTGTACCCAAGATGAAGACATTCCGCAGTGCCACCACTCTGTGTATCCCTGACCCGACCTTTAACGACATCACTCGACACAGACTATGTCTGCCCCAGGGAAGCCCTGTTCAGAGGGAGTTACTTACAGGTAAATTTCAAAACTCTACTTTTTTATGGAAATATACATATGTATATTTCATTCTTCAGATTTAATGATTAGTGTCATCAAACAATGCACTAATTTATCAATTCAGCTTTTTAATGCAGTTCAAATCATTATAAGATTTTGTTATTGAACTCTAATTTCTGACACAAGTTTTTGAATTTATTTGAATTTTATGAATTTAGCCTGTGCTGGATCTGGCAGTAGTGGGGGAGTTCCATTTGAGGTCTGGTGTAGATATTACCATCCTAATGTAAGGGACCAATGTATTGCCAAGGTGAGTGAACTAAAGTCTGATGAATTAGTTTTGTCACAAATATCGAAAGAAGGAAAACATATTTATTATGAACCAAATTCATGCATAAATTTTGAATCTTTTTATTCAGACTAGTCTACCACTAGCCAAGCTGTGTGCTATGGTTACTATGCAGAAGAGAAATGACCCGTCTGTCCAGACTTTCACCCTGCCCATAAACTCAGTTTCAGGTGACGGACAGGAAGTGGACCCAGAGCAAAAGGCAAAGGTAGCAAAATATTGTCATCTCTATTATATCTGAGGTCTGTTCAGCAGCACCAGCGCTTGCAAACATTTCTATTGGAGGTATAAGGAATTTTGGCAAGCGCTTGTGAACATTCAGTCTGTTGAACAGGCCTCAGGTCTATGCTAGAAGAAAAAAATCTTGTAAGTTTCAAATATAAAACACACTGGAAATTTGTTTATTTGGTATTTGTAGCAGAAAGATTGTGGTTTATTGACGCTTACAATTCACTATAAGACACACATTGTCCACAATGACACTAGTACTGCAGCTCACAGGAACATTGGACAATCACAAGTCTGTTTATCTGTGGGTATCATCAAGGCTTGCGGGCTCAAGGTAGGGATTCTTATTTTTATGCTTAGGATAAAATTCCTTTTAAGCAGTTTGCTTCCTAACCTTGATAAACATCTATTTATTTTAATAATATTTTAGCTGTTGTTTTGTTATGCAGGCTGCAGCGGAGGCTATTGCCTACATAGACTCTGGAATGCAATACCCAGCAGAAGTGGGCGTCAACACCTACATTAAAGTCCAACTGTCATTCCTCGACAAATCAGTAAGTGTTTGACAACCTGTTAATTCAGCAAATCTGAAAGGAATACACAGCATGAAATTGTAGATTTAAGAATAATTTATCATGTGCTGTGGAATCATCATTGTCCGTACAGTGTTCATTTTTTTTTAATAACTGTTTTGGTATCATAAAATATGTTGTCAATATATTTATTCATTGAATTGTCTGAATAAACGACTTATCCATGAAATTAAGTCCCAATGAACCTACAAAATTTTGCTTACCCACGAACATTGACCCACACAAATTTAAATGATTCCACGGTTGTTTATGTTTTTTGGTGTCTGATATATGAATTAATTTTCTTTTTTCTTGCACAGGAGGAAAGAATCACCAGAACAGTTGCCCGTTCTTTTGCTCCTGAGTTTTCCCACACAATGGATTTCCCCTGTAACCTGATCTGGACTGAGGCTGATAATGAGGCTCTGTCCTTGTCAGAAATCCTAGAGAGAGGTCAGCTCAAGTTAGAGGTGTGGCACCAAGTCCCAGGCCTTGCATCAGGTGAGATTATGTTCTGAAATCTGAAATCGTTTCCCATGTCAAGGATTTGATGTTAAAAAAATTCATAAACCCACAATAATTACTTTTATATGCATGCATAAATAATTTTTTATGCATGATGAAAAGAAAATGAATGTTTGTTTTTTGATGTGACTGTAAATGAATGCTGATTAGATTCTTTTTTCTTTCAGATATTGATCGCCAGATGCTGGTTGAAGATGACAGGAGTGGTAGAAAATTGAGTGACGTGTTGCTGGGAACTTGTGAAGTCCCTCTATCAACTTTGTTAACTCACAGAACAGGTAATGCACCCTTGAATGGACAAAAATTTTTTTGCACTTGATGTGTGTATGTGTAATTATATTGCACACATCTGGAAAGTATTTAGGAAAATGACTATTTACTTATAACTGTATAAATAATTTGGAAATATAAAAATAAATTCAATATAAGATTAAATTCAACTAATGTAATATTATTTTGTTTTATAGGGATAAGTGGCTGGTTTCCCATCAATCTCTCGCCTAATGCTTCCGAAGAAAACATGGATGCCTCAGGTTACCATGGAAACTACCTCCATCGAGTTGTAGGGGGTGTGGAGTTGGAGGTTAAATTCGCCCATCACAACGACAGGGAGAAGGTTATACATGCGGGGAGGAGTGTGGGGTGGTCGCCGGTGGATCTACAAGTGGAGGATGAGGAAGAATGGATGAGTGATGGTAGGTGGATCCAATTTCTTTTTTCTTGTCTTAATTCACATATAATTCATTATATTATGAAAAAATTTAATAAGGAAAAAAACTGGAAAAGTTACTGATATTTTGTGATTTACTTATGTTTTCAGATGAAAGTTCAGACCGCTTCTACAGTGTTACCATCTGTGTAGACCAAGCCAATTTCCCATTGGCCAATGCTCTTACAACTGGTCATGATACACTTGAGAAGGGAGCCAGGTGTTATGTTCGCTACAAACTTTATGACAGAGGTACATACATGTATATACATGTACATGTAAATAAGATAAAAATGACTCCTACTTTAAAGTACATTTCTGATGTGATGTACAATGCTCATAAATGATCATGTTAATGTTTTTAGCTGCTGTGATTTCCAAAGTCACCAAAATGGCTGACAGTGATGGCATATTGACCTCAGAACTAGGACACAAGCACACACTTCAAATTCCTGCTTCTTCTCCATTTCGCTGGTATGTAACTGTAGTTTTGTTCTGATAATGATTTGAAAATTTAATTTATTTTATTTTTTTTAATTTTCCTTAATAATTAAAGAAGTTGTGAAGATGCACACCTTGACCTAGATGTTTATTACATTTTTCAGGTATCTTCGGGAGGAGAAGCTGGAAGTACAGGTGTGGGTCAGTTACAGTTATAACCAGAGCCAGAGACCCCAGCAGCGGGACAAACTGATAGGGACAGCTTACATCAATCTGGAGACTTTAGCTGACAAGAGACGCTCACAGCACAGAGTGAGGTACTGAAAATTTCCCCCTACAGAATATTTATTTCAATTCTATCCTGTCTGTAAAGCTTGTTCACAGTATTTGTTTTAGTTGGCAAGTTTGCAATTTTTAATGCAAGTAATATTGGTCACATTATTCAATCATTATGATTTGTAGTGGGCTCTATCCATTATTCAAGGCAGGAGGAGCTAACTTAGGAGGGGCTTGTATTCAGGCTCATGTGACATTAAAACCTATGTTTGGGGTTCCAAATCAGGTATGCAGTATGTGGGTTCTTAAAATTTATTCTTAAGTTTCAATCATATGTACACAATGGTAGTATTAAAATACAATATTTATTTAGGTAGAACTCACAGTTTTAAATTGAACTATGTTTTTAGCTCTACTGGTCAGAGACCAGAAGAGCTTATGCGATAGTAATGCGTCCGTCGTCCGTCCGTATGTCTGTCTGTCTGTCTGTCTGTCCGTCTGTCTGTCTGTCTGTAAACAATTTTTCAAAATGCTACTCCTCCTACAGTTTTGGTCCAATTTCAATATAACTTGGCACACAAGTAGACTACACTAAGATACATAATTCTGTGTATCGGTTTTTGATTTCGATGAACGGTGTTGCCGTGGTTACTAAAAATAGAAATTTCTGTGAAATTCTTTCAAAATGCTACTCCTTCTACAGTTTTAGTCTGATTTCAATATAACTTGGCACACAAGTAGACTACACTAAGATACATAATTCTGTGTATCAGTTTTTGATTTCGATGAACGGTGTTGCCGTGGTTACTAAAAATAGAAATTTCTGTGAAATTCTTTCAAAATGCTACTCCTCCTACAGTTTTAGTCTGATTACAATATAACTTGGCACACAAGTAGACTACACTAAGATACACAATTCTGTGTATCGGTTTTTGATTTCAATGAACGGTGTTGCCGTGGTTACTAAAAATAGAAATTTCTGTGAAATTCTTTCAAAATGCTACTCCTCCTACAGTTTTAGTCTCATTACAATATAACTTGGCACACAAGTAGACTACACTAAGATACACAATTCTGTGTATCGGTTTTTGATTTCAATGAACGGTGTTGCCGTGGTTACTAAAAATAGAAATTTCTGTGAAATTCTTTCAAAATGCTACTCCTTCTACAGTTTTTCTCTGATTTCAATATAACTTGGCACACAAGTAGACTACAATAAGATACATAATTCTGTGTATCAGTTTTTGATTTCGATGAACGGTGTTGCCGTGGTTACTAAAAATAGAAATTTCTGTGAAATTCTTTCAAAATGCTACTCCTTCTACAGTTTTAGTCTGATTTCAATATAACTTGGCACACAAGTAGACTACACTAAGATACATAATTCTGTGTATTGGTTTTTGATTTCGATGAACGGTGTTGCCGTGGTTACTAAAAATAGAAATTTCTGTGAAATTCTTTCAAAATGCTACTCCTCCTACAGTTTTAGTCTGATTTCAATATAACTTGGCACACAAGTAGACTACACTAAGATACACAATTCTATGTATCGGTTTTTGATTTCGATGAACGGTGTTGCCGTGGTTACTAAAAATAGAAATTTCTGTGAAATTCTTTCAAAATGCTACTCCTTCTACAGTTTTAGTCTGATTTCAATATAACTTGGCACACAAGTAGACTACAGTAAGATACATAATTCTGTGTAGCGGTTTTTGATTTCGATGAACGGTGTTGCCGTGGTTACTAATAATAGAAATTTCTGTGAAATTCTTTCAAAATGCTACTCCAAATACAATTTTAGTCTGATTATAATATAAATCTTGCATGCAAGTAGACTGCACTAAGAACATAAAGAGACTTAATCAAGGATAATTATTCTATTTATCTGTTGAAAAGTTTCAATTTCCAACTGCTTAAGTACTTTTCTCTTCCTTTGCTATAAGTACAAACCAGTAGAGCTTCAGTCTCGACAGAGACTTCTGGTTAAAGCTTTAACCATGGAAACTGCATGTACAATTAAAATAATGGATTCTCTTTACTGTGTAAATATGAATAATATTGTATGTACACATCATGATTTCCAGAGGGACGAAGCTAATATGTCAGATGTCCATGACACTGATTACGACCCTAACGACAGCTTTCACCAGCTGACTGGCCAATCAAAACGTGCCAAATCTCCAAAAAAACAGGCCAGACTTCAGGAGGAAAACGAAGAAGTCATCTCAACATTCGCTGTTATGATTTCAGTGGAAAGAGCTATGCATTTACCAAGGGTGTCTGAGCAAAAAAGGTTAGAAAATTAATACATAATGTGACTCTTTAATGATCATGCTTTGTTAAGAGTTGCTGTGGAATCACTTGAATCATGGGGGTCAATGTTTGTGGGCAAGCAAAATTTTTTTTGGTTCATGGGGAGGTAATTTTATGGATAATTCATACAGTATATACTGAAGATTCAGTGAATAAATATTTTGACACAATAATTGTTTGTGGTTAAGGGTGAACCACAAAATCCATGAAGATTGATGATTGATAATACATCTAATACAGTATTGTTGCTGTTAATGCATTCATTTGTATAGACTGTTTACATGTAAATTGCATTATATTTTTTACAGGTCTGGTGAACAATTGCCAAATGCGTATGTTTCCTACCAGACAGCCGAGTCAGCTGATCCGACCTTTACTGACGTGTTTCCTAACTCAGACAATCCTATCTGGGATCATCAAAATGAAACCAGACTCAGTACAGAGCTCCTCTTTGAGGAAAACAAGGTGGGTGTTGGAACATCCCTTTCAAAAAAGACTGTAAATAAATTTGAAATGTCCCACCAAGCCACCTGTTCATTTTACCTGACAAAGTAATAAAAATGCCTTAATTTGACATACAAAGCTAGAAACAAAGTAGTTGTAAATATTTTGCATTGTTTGATTTTAGAACTTGGTGTTCAAAGTCTGGCACAAGCCTAGCACCTGTGGGAAGACCCCAGACAAGTGCTCTGATAGAGTGCTGGGGTTTGTCTCAGTAGATTTAACTCCCTTGTCCACTGGCCTCCAGCAGATGTGTGGCTGGTACAACATCACTGACTTCAATGGACAGTGCCAAGGACAGATTAAGGTCAGTCAATTAACCAGAAGTCTCTGTCGAGACTGTAGCTCTACTGGTTTGTACTTATCAAAAACCATTGCACTATTTTATGTATCTTTGTGTAGTCTACTTGTGTGCCAACTTATTTTGAAATCAAACTAAAACTGTAGAAGGAGTAGCGTTTTAAAAGAATTTCACAGAAAATTCTATTTTTAGTAACCATGGTAACACAGTTCATTGAAATCAAAAACCGATGCACTATTCTATGTATCTTAGTGTAGTCTACTTGTGTGCCAAGTTAAATTGAAATCAGACCAAAACTGTAGAATGAGTAGCCTTTTAAAGGAATTTCACAGAAAATTCTATTTTTAGTAACCATGACAACACCGTTCATCGAAATCAAAAACCGATGCACTATTCTATGTATCTTAGTGTAGTCTACATGTGTGCCAAGTTATATTGTAATCAGACCAAAACTGTAGAAGGAGTAGCATTTTAAAGGAATTTCACAGAAAATTCTATTTTTAGTAACCATGGCAACACCGTTCATCGAAATCAAAAACCGATGCACTATTCTATGTATCTTAGTGTAGTCTACTTGTGTGCCATATTATATTGAAATCAGACCAAAACTGTAGAAAGAGTAGCATTTTTCAGGAATTTCACAGAAAATTCTATTTTTAGTCACCATGGCAACACCGTTCATCGAAATCAAAAACCGATGCACTATTCTTTGTATCTTAGTGTAGTCTACTTGTGTGCCAAGTTATATTGAAATCAGACCAAAACTGTAGAAGGAGTAGCGTTTTTAAGGAATTTCACAGAAAATTCTATTTTTAGTCACCATGGCAACACCGTTCATAGAAATTAAAAACCGATGCACTATTCTATGTATCTTAGTGTAGTCTACTTGTGTGCCAAGTAATACTGAAATCAGACTAAAATTGTAGGAGGAGTAGCATTTTGAAAAATTGTTTACAGACAGACGGACAGACAGACAGACGGACGGACGGACGCCGGACACATTACTATCGCATAAGCTCTTCTGGTCTCTGACCAGTAGAGCTAAAAATTAAGTTCACATCTTAGTTGATACAGTGAAACCTGGGTATTAGATCTTGAGCATGAAAGTATCAAGATTTAACAATGGTAAAAACACTTTTTTAAAGGAAAAGGTGGCTGGGACTCTAACCCACTTTGACATATCCCTGATACATTAGATATCAGCATTCAAGTTTGAATGGATATTAAAGGGAACATCTATTAAAAATACAAATAATTTATAAATTCACACCCATAAGAAGGGGAATTTTGTTTATAACCATTTCAGAATCAAAACAATGGACAAAATTTAAAAATAACTTTCAAAGAAAAATTGAAAATAATTTTTCTTTAAATTTTCAGGTTAACATCATTCCACAAGAATGCCTGAGACAGTACAACCAGGACACCAACTCAGCAAACCAGCCAGCCAGTCTTCCTGTGAGAAGCGAATCATCCGTCCACCATCTTCCGTCCTGGATCCACGAGCAGCCAATGTCTTTCCCTCTCACTAGCAAACCATTCTCCTCCCATCTACCTCAGTTTGAACCTTCGCCATTGTCTGAAATGCAGCAGCCCCAAGCCTTGCAGCAGCAGCTTGTTGAGAATATCCGACTCTTCCTGGACCAGCAGCAGGCAACGTTAGATTCTAGACCAGACTTCACAGGGATTAGCGTAGAGAGAGAACCTTCCATTCACTGGGTCCCCAAAATGCCAGAGCACAAGTTTGAAGAGCCTAATGATAGCTCTAGATCAATTCTTTTTGGAAATTTAAGGTAAAGCTTCATTGTTACAAGCATTTTCTTACCTGAAATATGTCAGTAAAACTAAACAGGTATCTGATTAGAGGAATGAAATCTGATTCTTAACTTTTTTTCACAGGAAACAAATGCAGGACTTGGATCTAATAACCTCCAGACTGAAGCAGAAGCTAACTCCTATATTTACCTTGCCCCAGCAGTTCTCCTCTGAACCAGAGGCTCCCGTGTCTTGTTGTTCGGTGGGACATGCCACTCTGACTTCCACACATTCAGGACTGAGCACCATCTCCACTCTCCACTTACAGCACAGTCAGAGGGACTCCTCACGTACTCAGGAGAGCGAACTGCTTCTGACGGCCTCTAACGAGGGTGAATCCTCGAGGACAGGGGTTGATTCGGGTGTCCTGTCGGTGACTCACTCGAGTGAGAAGTACCAGTACCAGGAGGCTCTGGACTCACAGAGGAGTGATGGACTAGAGACATTCAGACTCAGGTCCCTGACTCGAGAATATAATAAGGACTCACCACGAGATCATAATTCTGATACTGGGATTCACTGTCCGTACACATCTCGCGAGGAAGATTCTTCTTCAAATTCCAATGTAGGAAACACACCCAGAGAATCACACAGTAAGAATAGCACACCGAGAGGTTTAGCTGTACACAGTGTTGGGAGTACTCCAAGAGATCCATACTCCGTGTCAAATGGATCCAAAATGTCGGATCCATCTTCGCTGGGATTTCAATACCAGGGGGATATGTCTTCCAGGAGTCATGTGTCAGGAAGAAACGGTGTTCAAGATGTCAGCGGAAGGTCTGTGGATGTCATGTTCGAAAGAGATGAGAATAATTCCAATGTTAATTCAAATCTAGAAGAGAAGAAAATGGAACCAAAGGATATGTCTGTGATTGAGGAAAATGCTGACGAGAGTGGAGGGGAGGGTGACGAGAAGTATTACCACCGGTACAGGGATATTCTGGATGAACAGGACAGTGAGGGGTCAGACGTGGAGAGTGAGGCCAATGTGGTGGTGCCCAGGACTTTGAATGATGTTTCAGGCAAATTTGGGGGAATACCAGGCCATGAGCTGCACTCGTCAACTGGACCTAGAGAATCCCCCAGGGAGTTCCATCAGAGTGATCACACCATGCCCTTTGATGTTAGGAGTGATTCGAGGAGTGGATCCAAATCTAGCCCCGGGAGTGGATCAAAATCTAGTCCTGGAAGTAAAAAGACTTCTGAGGCGGAGTTTTCAGACCAGGAGGAACCTCCGAAAGAAAATCTGCAGGAATCCAGGTGTGAGAAACATCAGTTTTATGTGGAAAAGGACAGTTGGTTTTCTGATGAAGAACTTGAGCTTCAGAAATCAAGTTATGTTCCCTCTACTGGACCCGAATCAAGGGTTAGTTCTCTGATTGTCCAGGAAGAATATGAAGTGGAAGAAATTGTTGAAAAGGACAGCTGGTTTTCTAATGACCACAGTAAATCAAATTTAGATGCATCCAATTTTCCCAATGAAAATGACAATAGTGATGATGTGGTTGTAACGAAAAATACAAAACATTTGTTATCAAAAGTGAAACTTGACACAATTTCCTCAGCAGGAAGTCGAGAATATGACAGCTTTTATTTCAAAGAAGAGAGGGAGTTATTAAGCAATGTGGACTTAGACTCCGTAACTTCGGGAACAAATACGCAAAAAGGAGAATCTGTGCGGAACTCCACCACGTCATTCCACATCAGTCGGAGTGGTGACCACGAGAACAGTCATCTAGAAGAAATGGGTTTTGAGACGGTCCCTCAGTCACCTAAACAGATGTATTCTCATGTGGTTTGTGAGTTAGAGGAATTTTTCGAACAATCCAAATCAGAAAATGCCAGAGTTCATTTTTCACAAGACAGTGACGAGGAACAAGAGGGCGGTTTCGTATATTCTGGAGAACCGGAAAATAGCGGTAGTGATGTAGAGGAAGAGGAATTTGTCGAGGAAGAGGAGGAAAGAGTTGAAATTCCTGTACAACGCACAAACAAAACAGACACTGGAAGACAAAATATTCCCAACTTCTTCCTACCTGTGGAGCATTTGCAAGAGTCTATGAAAGTTCTTCATTTAGCCACTAAAGGGATGCCAGCAAACAAAGCAACAAATGAAAAGGTAAAAGACATTTATCTAATAATATGAAAAAATCGTGTTATGTTACAATAATGTAATTTGATATAAAAGATAAATTACACTGTATTTCAGGAAAGAGTAAATGTCCTCTTTATCAGCATTGAAAGATTGAAAATTATGTCTATGCTGAGAAGGAGAGCCTTATTTTCTTGTTATTTTGTATGAAAAGTCGTTTAAGTGTGCTAAGTAATTTTTGGACCTTTTTCTAGATTTGAATGCAAAAAGATGAATAAAATGATGTTGTGTCAGATGCAATAAGCTTTGTTTTTACTGATTTTATAACTCCTATCTTATACAGGAACTTAGTGTGGAACGCAGGGAGGAGAAAACTCAAGCAGCCGCAGAAATGAAAAACAAACTCTGTTCAAACACAGCACAGTCTCGCTTTAATAATGGGCAAGTCAAGAGCAGACAACTCCCAACGGCAGAGGAAGCCAAGAGGATAGCCAAAATTTTCTCATCTAAGGCATCGTAAACATGAAGGCTTGCTTTAACTTCTTTAAAATTATTTTAATTCTGTCATCACATTAAGAAGACTCATTTAGTGAAATATGTATCGCTACAGATATTATAGATCTGGTGTAGATCAAATTTATGTAGTATTTCTGAAGACATTAGAGACCGAGACTTTAATTTCATCTATTCGAGACATTTAGACACATTTATGAGCAAATTGTTCATTTTAAAAACTATAAATGGGTGATAAAAAATTTTGAAAGAAATTAATAATACAGTAATTATGAAGAAAATCTCTTCCACCTCTGCAGGTTTTTGCAGTTACAGTCAACTTGGAAAAAAATATTTGGAAAGGAGTGAACAAATACAGAGGTTTATTTTTTTATTTATTTTTTTTGTAATATAATAGTTTCAGAACTTTTGATCACCCATAAATGCCCCCTGTTTAATGTGATTTAGGCTTTTCCACTCATTATTTTCTGTGTAGAGGGTCCATTGATGGACAGACGTTAGATCTAGTCATTTCGTTTAGAAAGTAAAATTTTGATAATTCAGAAGGATAAGAATTACATTGCTTCCCTCTGGCATATTTCATGAAGCGTGTTGGCATTTCATGATAAATATGCAGACTTGAAGCATTGATTTTCATGTTTCACCTGAATTTTCAAAATTTAAATGCATGTATTTTATATTAAATACATTATTTAAAAATTGCCTTGCAACAAACTGTCATTCAGCTACTGAGTACATCTGTATCATTTTATTTTTTTAAATCAAGTACACGTAGTTTGCAGTTGTTTATCATGGTAGTTCATAAGAGCATATACCATTGTCTAATTTGCAAAGAATTTTGTAAGAAAAAAAATCATTTATTGTATTTTCTTATATCCCATTATTTGCTTGGATATTAAAGTTAGTATGTTAAATATGCCTTCAAAAAATGTTTTTTTTCCCCTCTATGGTAAACACAGCTGGAGAAAATTGCCACTTTTACTTGATATTAATGCATTTATTATGTAACCTGATAAAATATATGTCTTTGTTAGGTATCTAATGTATCAATCCTTATCTGTGATATTTGAGTCTTATCCACTGTTTGGTATGAATGAGATTTGTTTACATCTTACGATTGATGTGAGTGAGGGTATATGCATATGCTTGTGTGATTTGTTTTTGGAGTTCTACAGAAATCCTTTAGGGCTAACAGATTTTAAAAATCACTTTCAGGGATAGAAAATCTCAATCTGTTAGAGCTTTTCGGTTTTGGTGCTTGTTAGAATTTTGAATATCTTTTTTACATATATGACGTCCTAGGTTACATAGATGTTTTGTTTAAAGATGAAGAATATTTGTGTCAGAAGGATGTAATCTGCAAATATTCAATGTGTGTTGTGGACATCTCTCCTAATTAATGTACCAGTATCTAAAATGATATCTTTGAACAGCATGAAATTTATAATTCCAGTAGTAGGATTTTGATAATGAGTAGCAGCATTGTTGATGTAAGGTGTGTTTGTATATTTGTAAATATTACCTGTTATTTATTACATCAAACTCAGATATTGAAATACATTTTGATATTATTTTTAGAGAGAAAAGAAAAAAATAAGAAAAAAGAATGAAATAAAAATAATAAAACAATTTTCATGTGTTGAGTTTTATTATCATTTTTGGGAGAGGAATATTTGTACAAGAGCTCATTTTTTCTCACATAATTTTCTATTAAGTTTGACAAATTGAAAAAAAGACATCCTGTTGATCTTGACTGGAAGTAATCAATGTCCCTATGAGTCCTTTTGTCGTCACACCATTTTCTGAGAAATCTTGTGAGAAAACAACATGTAATTATATAATACAGAAATTTCAAAGTAGAAGCCAACTGCACATGAAATGGATATCTTTGAGGAAAATTAACTGCACATGTTACAGATATCTGAATGTCAACTGCATATTATAGGGATATCTCGGGGGGAGGTCAACTGCTTATGTTACAGATGTCAACAGCATATGATACAAATAACAACAGCATATGGTACAGATATTTCATTAGAGATGTCCGCAGCATATTGTACAAATATGGAGAAAAAATAAATGGCACATGTTACAGATATCTCATGTGGATGTCAACTGCACATCTTACCGATATCTTATGGGAGATGTTAACTGTATATGTTACGGATGTCAAAAGCATATGTTACAGATACCTTTGGCAATAAGTCAACTGCTTAATATGAAATTGATATCTCGGGGAGAATCAACTGCACAGGTTACAGACATCTCAGGGGAGATGTCAACTGCATATGTAACAGATATCTTGGGTGATGAGATGTCAACTGCATATGTTACAAATATCTCATGGGAGATGTCAACTGTATGTTACAGATATCTCAGGGGAAAATGTTAACTGTATATATTACATATATCTCACAGGGGATGTCAACTGCAAATGTTAGTTATTTCGAGAAAGAAATCTTATGTTGATACATTAACTGCATATGTCAACAATTCCTCCCAGTAAGAGACACAAATATACCGCTGGAGAACTTTCCTCCTAAGATTTCCTCATTCCGTTACTATTATTTTTTTTTGTTGCCTGTTTGTTTCCGTTTTTGTTTGTTTTTCACCGCTATGATTTTCGATTGCTCTTTTTTATGCGATACGTTTCCATTTTCGACACTAGATGCTCCGTTGTTCATAGCTCCAAGTTTGTTCCGACCGCTCATAATAAGCAAAAAGAACTCCACTAACTCGACCATGGAGAGAAGACTGGCGCCTAGGAAAATCCCCATCAAGCCACCGATATTACCTGAAGGGACAATACAAAAGTTTTTTTTTTCCTTAAAGAAGGCAATGTATTTTGCGTCCTGATTTTTTCAAATAAATGAAGGTTGACGTGCTTAAATAGTGTAATTATTTTGTTCATTTTGAGAAGTTAAGAAGTTCATTTTAGATTGTTGTACTTACTGAGCATCTCAAAAATATTGAACTCTGGGACCTCAGTGACAGCTGTTTCTATCAGTGAGTCGTAATAAATCTTCAACTCAATGTAATTGTCTCTGAAATAAAGTACATTTTCTTTTATAATAAAACAGCCAACACCTTAAATTGCACACACATAAAGTCGTGAGTGAGATATTGACGCTTAAAAAAAATCTTTAATAATGAAAACTTTTCTCATTGACATTGTAAAGTGATCCGGGAGGGGGGGGGTCTGTTTGTTTTCGATGTTGTTGTGATTTTCTTACTAAATGTCTTGATCATGGGACCATTTTAAAAATACTGTTAATTCATTTTCATTTGCAGTGATAAGTTGGATTTTTGAACAATTTCAAAATATTTTTTTTTTGGACAAAGTCAATAAATGTCAAAGAAAAACGCATACCACTCTCTATCATCAACTTTCCGTCAGTTGCAACAAAGCATTATCACTTGCATATAAATTTATGTCTCTCAGTTGATTCGATACGTAAGAGTATACTTTATGTACGAACAATTTCTAAAACGAAGTAAGCCAATTACCATTGACAAAAAAGTTAATGATGTAAGGATATCAGTTGTCTCGCTTGAAATCAACATTTCGCATATTCTATGAGAAATTCACAATGACCTTGTTAGCAACTACAATATTTCGTTAGGGTTTAATATTGACTCCATTTTTCATAATTATTATGAATCGTCAGGCCAATATTTGCATACGAAAATGTCTGCAGATATTTCCCTTAATAGGAGTACATTTCAGATGAAAGGGATGCTTACTTCTCTAATGGCATCTGATCCCATCTCAGATTTTTTTTTTTAGAGTTTTGTGTTTTATTTGC
>NW_026918088.1:0-14031 GCF_032062105.1 Saccostrea cuccullata | reverse complement strand
ATATGGTCAAAAAAGAAATTCACGCGCATGCACGTGCCTTTGCTCTGATTGGCTGAAACTAAAGTCTGAATATCTTTCTTGTTTCTTGTCATAATCCTTTGAAATTTTGAACATAGACCTACATTATGAAGATCTACAGCGTGATATATAAGAATTTTCATGAAAGCATGTGCATGCCCGCCTGCTGCAATCTGATTGGCTGAAACTTTAAATGGCTATATCTCCTTTGTTTTTTGACGAAATGCTTTGAAATTTAAAACATAGTCATGCATTAGGATATACTACAATATGGTGTAGAAAAAAAATCATGAAATCACGCGCATGCACGTGTGCTGCAATCTGATTGGCTTAAGCTTGAAATGGCTATAACTCCCTTGTTTTTCAACCAAACAGGATGGGATTTAGAATATAGATAGATATAAGGGACTCCTACAAGAAGGTATGGTCATCATGCACGTGCACGCATTAAGATATGTAGATAGTGTAGACAAGATGATATGATCATAACGCACATGCATACACTTGAATGAGTGATTTTTTATTACTTTTGGACTGAATGCTTTAATATGTAGTATATTAAAATATATAGATAGTGTAGACAAGATGATATGGTCATAACGCACATGCATTCATATGCGCTTGGGTGCAATGCTAAAATTTGAATATAATTGGTATCCTTTTGGGAAAACGTAATGCACAGAGTTTGTCTTATTTAATGAAGCTTACAGGGAATATGGCACCAAAAGGGAGTTGGGGAGCGTTTGGGGAACATCTGTAACGGTTCCCGTTACAATTAGTACTAGTAATAGTTGTTTTGGTTTTTTTATAATGTACCTGTAATCAACAGTTCAGGGTATATAGTTTTTGCACTGTTGGTCTGTCTGTCTGCAAAAATGTAAACCAGGCCTAAAGCTTTTGAGTGGATGGGGCGACTGCTTTAACATTTCACAGATGTATTCTAAGATTTACATACAGATGCAATGTTGATGTTTTGACATATCTGTAAAAATTGTTATGCTTTTTCATAGATTTATTTTTTTTTTATAATACTGCAGTAACTTAATTGAGTCCATGAATGTCAATAGTCACTAATTTGGTTTTCAGTATATGTATTTTTTTATAATAGTAACTAAAAGCAAGCCATGATTTTTTTTATGTTGTACATATACAATGTTGGTGCTTTGATATATCTTTGAAATTTGTTATACTTTTTCATAGATTTATTTTGTTCACATAATACTTAAGTAACTGAATTGAGTAACTTAATTGAGTAACTTAAATTTTTCTTTGTTGTGAATTTGAATAGATAGTATTATTAATATAATTTCTGAGAATACAAATGTCATTTTATTTGAAATTTGTTTTGTTCTTTACTATATCCTCAAGGTTCACGCATCAATATTCATAAATAAATGCACCCACCCTGAATGAGATTTCTCATAATTATTTTGTAGTATGAGAATTTTAAAGAAAATTCATCAAGAAAAAAAATAATTATTCCAATAAATCCATTTAGATTCCATCAAGGGAAACCCCAAGATTCCTGATAATCCCCTTAGGTTTCCAACCTTTGGAAACTCAAGGTTTACTATGTGAATCCAAGCAGGTTCCTATTCATGGAATCTTTAAGATTCCCGACTAGTTTCCCATTCACGGAAACTACTACGCTCCGATTCCATATTGTATCCCGAAGCACGGAAGCCAGTGGAATCTTCAAGTTTCCTTATGGTATCCAATTGGTTTCCAAAACATGGAATCCTTGAGATTCCCGACTAGTTTCCCATCCACAGAACACCCTAAGGTCCCAATTCCATTAGGTATCCCGAGACACGGAAACCAGTGGAATCTTTAGATCCCGTACGGGAAACTTACGGAATCAAGGGGAAACCCTCACGATTCCACTGGATTTCAAGGCTCGGGAAACCTATTGGAATCGGAGCGTAGGGTGTTTCCGTTGCACGGAATCAAGGGGAATAACCCAGTATCCCGCACGGAAACCACAAGGAAACATAATGTAATCTTGAGGTTTCAATATGGTTTCCATAAGGTTTCCTACAATGGGAAACTGGTTTTTTCACCCAGTGCTTAATTTGAGGGGTCAGCCCCATTTTCTTGACATCAAATGAAAGGTCTTATAATTTTGCCCATTTTTTCTTCAATATACTTTAACAAATTATGAACAGGTATGAAGATATGAGACAAAATGTGTCAAATTTTGTAAGATGTTTCTGAGACATTTTTCGAGCCCTACCGAGAAAATGCGCCTTTTGCGCTAGAAGGATTTAGGCACCCAATTGCAATTCTGCAAACCTTCCTGTATACTCACTAAAATTCTTGGGTCAATATCTTGAGTCGTTTTGGAGGAGTTTCCTGACAAGCCGACCCTTTGAAAATCAGGGGCCCGTTGTACAAAAGAACTTACGACTTAAGACCAAATTTAATTCTTCATATAACTTTTTAATAAACTTTATATCGAAAATTATTTTAAACTTCTTAAAAGGAATGTAGTAAAATATTTTTATACAACCAATTTCAAATAGAATTATTAATTTTGCAAAATGTTACAATAATCTGAAGTTTTTGGTCTTAGTTGTAAGTTCTTTTGTAAAACGGGCCCCAGAAAATCGTTCATATCTCACGACCGGAAGTGACGTCATCAAAAAGTAAAAAAAAACCTATCAAGATCAATTGAATATCTTTTACGTCTGAAAGTTTTATATAAATCGGATCAGCCATCTCTGAGAAATCGCTTGCACAAAATCGGTTGGAAGAAAAATAATAATAGGGAAAAAGAAACCGAACGAAAACAATAAGGTCTTCCGTTGGAAACGGAAGACCTTAATAATAATAATAATAATAAGAAACCGAGTAAAAACAATATGTTCCCAAACTCCGTTTGGGGAACAAACTCTTGTTGCTACAGCAACAAATAAGGTCGTCCGTACTGCTCTATTTATCTGTATGAAGGATATTTTTTTTTCTATTTAAAGAAAAAGACATGATAATGAATAAATAAATAAAATACAGAAAATGCAAAAAAAAATTCCTCCGGCTGGGCTCTGAACATATAACCCTCGGTTTGCAAATCTGACACGCTAACCACTGAGCCATCGCCTCTACACCAGAAAAAGGTATTTTTTATACTATTATTCTAAAGTTGAAGGGAATAGTTTCGTAGTAAAGTCCCGGTCAAATTTCTTTAAAAACTGAGATATTCCCTGTTTGATGTGATATTTGATGTAGAAAAAATGATTAGAATTATATGGACACGTTTGCAGTGAATCAGAGTGCTTGCTGAACATGTAGGTATTACTATGACACTTAGCATATACAGAGCTGTAAGTGCGAAACTAATACACGTGGTCAGTTGAGAGGAAAATCAGCTGAAAAGCCGTAGGCTTTAGAAGAAGGTGTGTTTCTCAGAGGGAAGGTAAATGACAACATATCAATTAATGAATTTTCTTTTGGGCATAGCTTGATTTACAGAATACCGGGTGTGTTACCCTGCTCGGAAAAACAAACCTCAAAATCTGGGTAGTCCTGGGTGCATTTTTGGTACATCTGCACTCTAATAGGAACATTACATGTAATTTGTTGACATAATTTGTCATGGGCATTTTCTCAACTCCACATTGTAGAAAGCGAGATAACTGTAATTTATATAACCTATATAAATTGCGTGGAAATTGATTTGATAGGAAAAATCGCTATTTCCTAGATTCATTCAATTAATATTGACAAAAAGTGAAGAAATACCCAATACAAGCTTTAATTAATTTTCATGCTCATCAGCACCTAAATTTCAGACAGAAAAAAAAATGTAGTTGTTGCCGATAGTCATTAGAATTTCATTATATACTTCAGAGACTCACTGTTACACACTCAGGACACTTTCTTTGATGTGTCTACATCACTCCTTAAATTTCATGTCGATCTGTGGCGTCGTTTGAACTGTTGAAAATTTTTCTAGGTTCCTATTGATTTAAAAAAAAAAGAAGGGGGGGTATATAAGCATTTGTTAAAGTGAGAGATGTAAACACCCCCACGGACTCAAGCTTGATTGTGACCTTTGGGTCAATGGGGTCAAAGTTCAAGGTCATTTATCGAGGTCGATGGTCAATGTCATCCAAAAACCTTTTAAACTCGACTTCTTGAAGCTGTATCAAGCTAAATATAATTTAAAAAAAATTAACTCTTGGGTAAGGGGCAAGGACAAAGGTCAAGGTCAAACATTAACTTGAAGGTGAAGGTCATGTGACATATATAAGCAATTTAAATACTTTTCCAACGACCTTTACCTTTTGACCTTTGGTGTTGTTTTATTTCTTATTATTGGAAGTTTTTGTTGTTTTTATTTTTATTTTATTTTTGGTGGAGCTGACCATATTTCAAACTACTAATTAGATGCAATAAAGTAATGAAAAAAAAAATTGGAAAGAAAGAAGTTCGAATTTTCGATTTTTCAAATCACATCCTGTGACGACCGGAAGTGACGGCGGGAGACATTTATCCCTATATCTGTTGTTAACTCTTCAAGGGTTATTATTCATATAAGTTTAATGTCTTGATGTGTTACCATTACCAAGATATGGCTATGTTAACTATTCAGTTTGAGGACAGGAAATCATGAGACCGGAAGTCAATTTTTAACAGATATTTGTAGTTACTCTAGACATTTGCAGTTGAATAACACGTTCTTAAATCATTTCAAATACTCTTTCTATAAAAGATATTTATGGGATAGTATGATACTCAATTTATGCAGTTTTTCTCTCATAACTGGAAGTTGCCGTTTTTGTTCTTGGTGGGACGGACATATATCAGAACAACCAATAAGATGTAATAATGTGATGCCGAGAAGTACTCCAAAAAGAAAAGTTGAAATTTCTGATTTCTTTGATCACTTCCTGTGACGACCGGAAATGACAGCAAACGATCATATGGTTTTGCAATCAAGATCTACCACTCCTAAAAGTTTGGTGTCTTAATCTCTTACCGTTTACGAGATCTAGCAATGATAACTTCTCATTTTGAGGACAGGAAATCACGCGACCAGAAGTGATATTTAAAAAGATATTTGACGTTACTGTAGATATTTGCAGTTTGAATAACATATTCAAAAATCATTACAAATACTTCATGTGTAAAAAATATTTATGGGAAAGAAAAATACTCAAATTATGAAGTTTTTCTCTAATAACCGGAAGTTGCCGTTTTTGTTTCCGCTGGGACTGATATATTTCAAAACTACAAATAAGATGCTATAATGTGATGCATAAAAAGTTTCAAAAAAAAAGTTGAAATTTTCGGTTTCTTTGATCACTTCCTGTGACGACCGGAAGTGACGGCGGACAATTTTAACCCGATTAAGCTTGCCTACTTATCAAGATCTATTACTTCATATACGTTAGGTATCTTAATCTCTTACCGTTTCTGAGATATGACTCGGACAATTTTTTTTTTTGAAAAAGGCAAATCGGACATATCTACGACCGGAAGTGAATTTTGATATTTTAACTGTCTATCATCTCTAAAAATTTCATGAGAATCTGTCGAGCCATCTCAGAGAAATCGTCCAAAAAAAAGAAAAGGGGAAAAAAAAGAAAAAGAAAAGAAGAAACAGTAGAATCACTATAAGGTCTTCCGTCTGAAACGGAAGACCTTAATAATTTTTATATTCAATGAAATGGCACGTTACACACGTGATAAGTTTTGATATTTAGTGCCGAACGTTGTAAACGTGGCTTTTTTAATCGTACAATCATATTGTTAATAATTCCCTCATATGGAATTGCCCTGTGCATGTATCTCTAGACATTTAAATACTGCTTTAAAATATTTTTTATTGGTTAGATCAATCAAAGCAAGTAGAAATTCATCGACATTGTGCATTATAAATCTTTATTGTAAATATCCAGTAAATAGCATAGGGTCAGTCATCATCTATTCATAATATGGATCTGTACCCCAAGGGCCCGGCATGTTGACTCCCTTCAGCTACATTTAACCCCACGGATCCTCCGGAGGGACTCTCGCACTGAAACGAAAAAAAAAAAATTAATAGCATATTATAACATAGAAAATTTAATTTAAAAATATTTTTAGATAAAAGACATACAAATGGCAAATTAAAAATTGTAATATTTGCAATTTAATTACTATTTTCAACAACATATTTACATCATGACCCCTCTATCTTGTTTTGGTCTCTCGGAATCCCTCGCTCTGAAAGGGAAAAAATATATTATTAAACAAAAAAATTAATTATCTCCATTTTGAAATTCTCTAATCCCTTTCCAATAACAATATTAACTATTAATAATAATAATAACACTATTTACTTCATCACCCATTTAATTAGTTTTGGCCTCTCAGGATCAATCGCATTGAATGATTTTTTTTTAAACACAAAAATATTGATTATTTTTATTTTGAATTTTACCACTCTTTTTCAACATTGTAGACAAACAAATAAAAAAGAATGAGAAAAAATATTTACATCATTAACCCTCCATCTTGTTTTGACTTCTCGGGATCCCTCTTACTGAAAGAAAAAAAATATTCAAAAAAACGTATTATTAAAAAAACATGAATTTTCTCCATTTTGAACTAATATTTTTTTTGTATGTAAATAATACATAGTTACAATAAATAAAAGAAAAAAAAGTTGAAAATCTGATTTTCATCAATCACCCCTCCCCCCCAATATACATGTATATACATTTAAAAAATATTAACAATATTATGCGTCTGTCTTGTTTTGGTATTATAGCTTCTCTTGCATTGACAGAAAAAGTATTTTATATATCATCCAATTTAAGTCATATTCATGACACAAAAGAAATTTTAATTTCTATTTATTCCTTTACCTTTCTTTTGCTAAAAGTGAAAAAAAAAATAATGCAAAGATCACAATATATAAAAAGATTTTTCATATTTACCTAGTGGAGAATCGATCCATTACATCACGTCTTGCTTGCGCTAGATGCAGGATCAAAAGAACCTAGAAAAGAAAAAAAAAGAAATATTAATGAAAATTATAAGGTTTTCAATAAACATTGAATTATTTATATTGTATGAATCTTTAGATTCTGCATTTCTATGAGATTAACTTTAAGGAATTGTTCTGTTCAAAGCTTGTATAAGATTGTTTTAAGGTGGCGCTTATCACTAACAAAAAGTTCTTTTTGGAGTTAATAAAAACTATGTCATATAATTTTATTTTATATTTAGACTATTTCATTCAAGTTCAAGATAGGGTACTTGTCTTAATCCTGCAATAACAACGTTCAAAGACAAGAGACTGCGCGTGAAAAGAAACACTGTTGTTTACATTCGTTTGAAAAAATAATGGAAATAATGAATTAATTTACTTATTCTTGATCTAAAACATGAATAATGCTAAGCATATCTTTGTCTATTACGAAATGTGCAATTAACTGTTAATAATAATTTCTTCCTATCAAACTTCTAAAGGGCAGATACTAGTAACTCTTATAACATAAAAAGACCGCGCAATTAGAACCCTTTAGTGTGTAGTGTTTAGAGCTTCCTTAAATTTAACTTTAGAACCAAACAGTACAGAGCGATCAGCGGGTATAAAGAGCGAACTAGAACAATTGTTTAAATAAATTGAAGATTCAAATATTTTGACGTTTTTAAAAAGACGTATGGACACCTGTGGTATTTATGTACCAGAATTACATCTAAAAGACAATAAAGAGTACATGTGAATACAATACATAGGTCCAGCTAATGTACTGCCTTGTTAGGATGTAATGAATTCAAAGTATTATTTTAAACCGTGTTATTCAAAAAAAGGTTTTGATCAAAAGTAAACAAAACTAACAAAGATAAAACCCTGATTTTCTTTCTAGACAAACCAAAAGATATAAAACAATAAAGCGATGCTACATTTACAGTGGCTGCAAGGTTGTTGTTGACAACATAGCGATTTTGTTTTGTTATTTCATATTATATATATATTTTTTTGTAATTTATCGATTTTGCTATACCGAAAAAATAAGCAATGCCAATGTTTTAAACTAAATGAGACATACAGAATATTTCAGATAATGTTATTAAACAACTTAGGATAAATGATTTTCTTTCGATACGTGGAAATGTAATTTATTACCCATCTATGCATGTTTTATCTGAAGAATTAAGCAGACATTGAGATTTGATTCTATTTAAATTTATAATAAATATAAGATTGGATTGATTGATTGTATATTGTTTAACGTCCCTCTTGAGAATTTTTCACTCATATGGAGACGTCACCGTATGTCGGTGAAGGGCTTCAAATTTAGACCTATACTCGGCACTCAGGGCCATTGAGCAGTGACGGTTCTTTATCGTGCCAGCGCCTACCGTGACACGGGGCCTACGTTCTTAAGGCCATATCCGAAAGACCAGTGACTTTCACTTCTGATGCAGAGCGCTTGGCGAAGGAATAGTCGCTACCAATTTTTACGTCTTAGGTAGGACGCGGCGCCGGAAACGAGAATCGAACCCGGGCCTCCCGATAACGAAGCGAATGCTCTACCACTAGGCTACCGTGAACGGTAATACAAGATTGGAAGAGTAAATTTAAAAAAAAAACATGACTGAAAATTATTGCCATTTTTCAGTTTGTAAATATATAACATCAGGTACTATTTTGCCTTTTTTTTCAATTTATAGTTAATAAACAAATAAAGTATATTAACAAATCAATAAATATTGATTAAAATAAAGTAAGTATGAAGGTTAACTATTACTTTTTAATGTAAACCTGAAAATCATGTATTTATTCACCAACCAGAATGTTTATGTATGAGGTCATTATTTTCAGGTGAAGTTCAACATTTCTTGTATAGAAGAGAAAAGTGTTTAAAAACTTTTTTTACATGTTTTAATGCAATCATCAATTCAATATTTAACTTTATGAATGACATTTTCTTCCTTTTACATGTAAAACAGTAAAAAAAAAAACAAAAAAAAATTGTTTGTTTAACATATTAATTTTCCGAAAAATCTTTTTACAATAATATTCTCATGAAATGAGCGCGCACAGGATTAAAACTGCGAACGATTAAACCTGCTACACTTACGATCTTTCATCTTAAATGAACGATCACGCACGTTTTACCAACGTATTTTCTCTATTACTATGTCATCAAAAAAGTTAAATGAATTGTAATAATTAGGTGAAAAAACTTTCCGAAACAACAAACAATTATTTCTTATCCATTAAATTAGTTATGAATAGAAATATCAGTATAATAATGAAAAAAAAAATATTTGCGTTTTGTAGGAACAATACAATAAACTCTGATATGATAACTTTAATCTATTTCAACATTGCTTTTCAAGTGTCAACAAATATATTTTCACATAACAAAACAAGGAGATAAAAAGGAAAGAAGCCAGGTTACTTACGGTTAAACAAATGTAGAGGTTCATCATCTTCTCCCTTGGATTTGAAAATAGCTCGCTTAGAATTGCTGTATATATACCCTGCCCTGTTCATTACATTATATTTGGAAAATATATGAGAGAAGGGAAGTTTGTTAAAAGAATAAATGATAAAAAGAATAAATTACGTATAATGTTTCTAAAAAAACAGTGGACATCGTCACTAAGTGGTTTAATATTTCCAAATACGAAACCATCTGTTTCGTGTAGATTACAAACACGTTTCAAAAATAGCATTTCATGACAAATTAGTCTTCAGATCATTACAACATATGGACAATTTGTCCATTTTGTAATTTTGTAACCCACCTGAAATATGAAGCAAAAGAACTATTAAGAGTCAAAATCAGCAAGCATCGAGCATTGAATGGAAAGTCAAAATTTTATTTTTTCAAAAGCATTTGGTATATGAAAGATTTTGTCCTACCTAATGCTAAAACACAATTAAAATTTTTTTTGAATGTATGAAGGGACTGGTATCCCATTCATTTCCTTAGCAACAGGTTCATAAATCCTTATGAAAATCAATGATTTTTAGACACTTTTTAATGTATATGGTTTCTGAATGTGATACAATAAGGTATTTTGGTTACTTTATTTGTTGAAAGATGGAATTACTTTATTCTTAAAAAATAGGAAAAACAAAATTTCTGTAGTGATATTGTTGCCATGACAACGGGAAAAGAACATGGCGTCAATGCTTATTAATTTTGAAAAGAATTACATATGTTTATCACCATATACACAAAATCTACAACCACTGCTGGAAAAATGAATGCTGTGATCTTGTTAGGGGTTATCTATATGTCATATCTATATAATAAAATTTGCAGGCAACTTTAGCAGAAAAGAGTTACAAATGGTTAAAATGTGTGAAAATCTGGCATTTATAAGCTTTTTTGAAGGGGTGGAGGTAAATTGAATACATGTACAGTGTCCATTATATTGGTCATATTGGTCTGAACAAAGCATACTCATAATTTTACTATTGTTGATAAATAAATGTACATTCAATTTCAAAAGGAATTCATATTCCTCACAAACGAAACTTGGAAACAAAAGAGGGGGGGGGGGGGTTATAGGAATCACCTTGTCACATATCCATATGTATGTAAAATTTTGACTTGTCCATTACATTTCAATGAAGCCCCACTGAAAGTTCAAACTTGATATTAAGATTGCTTATGATCTGGAGATGTGTCCAAAACTTGACCCAAGGTCATTTGAACAAGTTCAAGGTCATTGGTAGAAGAATAGTGCAATCTTTGCCCATTCTGTAATATTCTATTGAAAAGACTTGAAGTTTCATCTAAGAGGGGATTATTATTTGAGCTGTGGGTTTGTCATGACCTTGACCAAAAATTCATTTGGACACGTTTGACCTTGACTCAACGATATAGCTTTTTCAAAGTCACTGCAGTAAAAGTGTTCTATTTATGAGTTTGGTACATTAACATATTTGACTTCGAATGAAGAGAAATTGTAAGTTTGTGTTCTACACAAAGGTTTTACTACCTATGACTTGAGTATATGTCATAGTCATTTGGGTATGTAAATCAGCAGTAGCAGAACGTTAAAAAAGTTTTAAATAAATATTTGGACCTTTTTTGTAATAAAAAAAACGATTTATGTTATACCAGGAGGGTTGATATCATTTTATGAGCTCGCTCATAATAATTCTAGTTTATGAGAGAGAGTCACTATGACAGCTCACATAATTTTAAAGTAAAACCATATCAAGCAGCTGGCATGTAGCATCAGGTTTGGTTGGGGGGGGGATTAACATCCCCAACTCTTAACCCCCCCCCCCCCTTGAGTTTGGAGAATTTCTCCACTTTTTTCTTGCAGTTTTTTATGCCTACCCCACACCATGCACTTTCAAAAATGATACCATGTCTGTCAGAACAAATGACTGCAACCTTTGGTATTGAACCTACGATATATTCTCCTGCTGTCCTAATTAAAAAACAATATTGTAAGACAGCGAAGACCTCAGTAGCTACTGGTACCTAAAATAAAAATCTGGAAGGGCTATATATATATATATATATATATATATATATATATATATATATATATATATATATATATATATATGACTGTCTAAACTTGAACTGACCTTAAAAGATATTTCATATTAATTACCCTAAATGGGTAATCTTTTGAATGGCATATATCGGAATTTTTGTTGTATTTATATATACGTAAAAACATTTTGAAAGAATGTAGAAATCAGAAGAGAATGATAAATATGAATATTTTTTATATAATACCTAGAGATACAAAACATAAATTTGAGGAACGTGTCATCTGACTTTAAATTAGCCCTCTTTCTTTTTTCTCACAAAAACATTTTGTCAGTTTCGAAATTAATTGATTGATCATTTAATATTGACCTCGTTTTAATTATGACACTTCAAAATGCAGAATATAAAGATATGTTTCAGATTCTTCTACTATCTAATTATGAATCTGCATGCCAAAAATTGATAGTTATTAGATTTACATAAAAAAAAATGCTAACAGACAAACCAAGAATGTTACTTTTCGATTAAACATTTTTATTTGATCCACTTTAATGAATACACTGTATAATCTATGGATCTATTTTCTGGATCCTTGAGTTTCCAATAACACTACCCACTCACTTCCAGCATCAATGGTCTGTACTGTAGTAATGTATTCTCATAATCTGAAAAAAAGTGATTAAATTAAAATGTAATAATAATATTATACAGCTTTGCTTCATATACTTGGAACCATTTCTAGTTGGGCTTGAGCAATGATACAAAGCATGTTTATTGGAATCAATTAAATTCCAAGAAATCTCAATGGTTTATCATTTTATTTTAAAAAGTTAACGTTTTTACTAAATGTATTATTTACATGTTTTTCCTGTCTAACTCTATATCAGCTCATCCAATTCTGTTTCTTTCCGAGTTTGGCTTCAAAGTGCCGAATTTCATTCTATAAACAGAAGTTTACAACACAAAGTTGAGACCGTATTGATCTTAGATATTCTTTAAATTTAACAAGAGGCCCATGGGCCTTATAGGTCACCTGAGCATTATGCCACAACTTTCCAGTGATTGAATTTGATTCATGTTTTAATCCAGATGCTATGGCATTCACAATTTTGAAAGAGGCCCCATTGATCATCATAACAATACACTTGGCAGTTGCTTAGTTTGTTTACTTAATACCCATAGGCAGGGTAGGGGAACAAAAAATGCATTTCAAGTAATCAGTAATATTCAGCATGATCAGTAATGCCCAAATCACACATGAACCCCTGACCCTTAGGCCTAGATCCACACATTGCACAATTTTTGAAAAGGCACCCTTGCTTTTCAAAAATATTTGATTAATACCAAGGAGCATATTTCGAACAATTCATCCAGTTTCAGTATATAAGTACAGCCACCCCCCCCCCCTCCTTCATGGTACCCCTGACCCTGGGGCCTTGAAATTCACAATTCTGGAAGATTAGTACCCTTGCTCATCATAACTATATAGGTAGTTCATCTGCTTAATACCAAGGAGCAGATAAGAAAACTTTCAAAGATTCAATGTATTTTCACTATATAATCAATAGAGCCCCAGCCTATCACTAGAACCCCGGACCCTAGGGCCATAAAATTCACAAATTTGGAAGAGGTATTCTTGGTCATCATAACTTTGTAATTAGTTTATTTCATTCCTAGGAGCAGAGAAGAAGATTTTCAAATAATTCATGTAATTTCACTATATAATCTATAGAGCCCCCCCCCCCTACACCAGAACCCCTGACCCTGGGGCCATAAAATTCACAATTTTGGTAGAGGCACTCTTGCTCATCATAACTATGCACTTATTTAATTTATTTAATACCCAGGAGCAGAGAAGAAGATTTTCAAAGAATTCATGTATTTTCACTATATAATCTATAGACCCCCCCCTTACACCAGAACCCCTGACCCTGGGGCCATAAAATTCACAATTTTGGTAGAGGCACTCTTGCTCATCATAACTATGCACTTAGTTAGTTTATTTAATACCCAGGAGCAGAGAAGAAGATTTTCAAAGAATTCATGTAATTTCACTATAAAATCTATAGAGCCCCTCCCTAACACCAGAACCCCTGACCCTGGGGCCATAAAATTCACAATTTTGGTAGAGGCACTCTTGCTCATCATAACTATGCACTTAGTTAGTTTATTTAATACCCAGGAGCAGAGAAGAAGATTTTCAAAGAATTCATGTATTTTCACTATTATAATCTATAGAGTCCCACCCTTACACCAGAACCCCTGACCCTGGGGCCATAAAATTCACAATTTTGGTAGAGGCCTTCTTGCTCATCATAACTATGTACTTAGTAGGTTTATTTAATACCCAGTAGCAGAGAAGAAGATTTTCAAAGAAATAATGCATTTTCACTATATACTTATTTAGCCCCGCCCTAGCACTAGAACCCATGACCCCGGGGCCATGAATTTCACAATTTTGAAAGAGGACTTAATGCTGATTACAATCATGCAAACAGTTTGACTGCTTAATGTCCAGGAGTAAAGAAGAAGATTTTTAAAGATT
>NW_026918087.1:0-13626 GCF_032062105.1 Saccostrea cuccullata | reverse complement strand
GTACCTAACAGCAATTATAATGGGGTACCCGTTCTCATTGGTACCAAATTATTAGTCGTCTCATAGATATTACCCGAGATGATTTTGGTTTGGAGATATCTTAAAGATGCTCAATTACAGACTTCATGGTATTTAGCTTTAAAAGTTATAAAACCTTAGGCAGAAGACTTCAGCGACAAAACAATAGACTTTGTTTTAATCAAGTCTGCATCTACAGAACGAGTGATTATCCCACCCAATGGAAGAGTGACGATCGAAGGATACATGGATAAGAAGCTACCTATCACAGAGTCCTTCCCATGCTTCAACCCACAAGGAAATCCATTATCCATCCCGATTTTGGATATCATTTTATCACTCCATCTGTAAACCATGAGCCCAAGCCTACTTTTCCTGTGGAGATTTGTAATTTTACCACAAGGACCGTTGCAGTTCCACCACGAGCAGTTTTGTGTGAACTTCAGCCTGTCCAGATTTTGAACACCATGGTGCCTGACACTACTATCAGCCCTGATTTACAGAACATCTACGACAAAATCAAGATTTCATCATCAGTAACTACAGAAGAACAACATCATTGCAAGGAACTGATCTCAGAATTTTCAGACATATTTTCCACCAGCTCAACAGATATAGGAACAACAGAAAAAGGGGAAACTTTGGATCAACCTGTATGATACAACACCATTAAAAAAAAATTAGAAGGATTCCACCACCATGATTGAAAAATTTAGAACACATATTCAAGAATTATTGGCAAGGGAGTGTTTCGTCCTCATTTTTCCCCTTTTTCTTAAGGGTTGTTTTGGGTTTAAGAAAACAGGATGGAACTTAAGACTTTGTATCGACTCCCGTCAACTTAATTCCAGAACCATTAAGGATAATTATGCACTCCCTCGTATTGAGAAATTTTGACCCCCTTATCAGGCAAAAATATTTCCCCGTATTAGATATAAAATTTAAGGCTACCACCAGATACAGATAGAAGAGTCCCAAAAGAAAGAACAGCTTTCACAGTAGGCCCATTGGGTTTCTACGAGTTTAATAAGATGAGCTTTGGATTTGCCAAGCACCAGCAACGTACCAACGATTTCCAAGAAGAGTGCTTGGGAAATTTTCATTTAAGATATGTTTCATTTATTTTGACGACCTTTTATTTTTTCAAGAACTTTTGAGGAGCATTTGGAAGACTCCCCAAAATTTTTTACCAGGTTTAAGAAAATATGGATTAAAGCTCTCCCAAAGAAGTGTCATTCCTAATGGAAAAGGGTTTAAGTACTTTGGCCACATAGTGTCAGAAGGGGGGTTTTTAGGGCCCAAAAAATTTTTGAGAAAGTGCAAAATTGGCCAACACCAAAAAACCCTAGGATTTTAAGATCTTTCCTAGGCTTCGTAGGATACTACGGGAAAATTCATACAGAATTTTTCCAAAATTGCCCGCCCCCTTTTGGATGTCATGGCAACTGGTAAGAAGAGTCGCAACCCCAATACCAAGCAGCTTTCCAAGGGGGAAATGGGATCAAGAACAGGAGACAGCATTTTTTGTGTTGAAGGAAAAATTGACATCTCCACCTGTCCTTGGATACCCAGACTTCTCCAAGCCATTCGAGCTCCACACGGATGCATGCGGAACAGGGTTGGGTGCGGTTCTTTACCAGAATCAGGATGGACATGACCGGGTAATTGCCTACGCCAGCCGGGGTTTAAAAAAAAATTTGAGGGGGAACCATCCGACACAAAATTAGATTTTGGCTCTAAAATGGGCCATCACGGAAAAGTTCTCGGATTATTTTATGGGCAACACCTTCGCCTTTTTACAACAAAACCCTCGACCTATGCCCTTGACTACGGCTAAGTTTGATGCTACTGGTCATCGCTGGATTGCAGCTTTATCACCCTTACAATTTCACCATCACATATAAGCCAGGCAAAAAACGCTGATGCTGATGGGTTGTCAAGACTCCCTGGGGTTTATAGACTGCGACACAGTAAAAGCCATTTGTGATTTACAGCAAGGCCAACCTCTGTTTAGTCATTGCCAGTGACCAAAACATCTTGTAAACCAGCTACAGCCTTCAGATCCCTTTTTCCAGCGTATTGTTCATAATTACAAAAAGAGATGTTACCATATCTACCTGGAAAGGGCATTTAAGGAATGGCCCCAAGGCCCAAGAAAAAAACCATGAAAAGTTTAAGACGGGAATCTTGTTAAGAATTTCAACAAGCTTAGGATTGTAGATAATTTTTAGTAAGAGTCCCCAAATGCTGATGATAAGAAACACCAACAGGTTCTTGTTTCTCCAAAAGGTGTTCCTATTTTACGGGTTTTTTCCTACAGACAGAATGGGACATCCAGGAGAAAAAGGGCCCACAGCTTTGGTGAGGGGAAGGTTCTACTGGCCAAGAATGGGGCAAGGAATTGCCAATTAATTGACCATTGCGGTAGATTTTTAAATTTTAAAACCCCGGAAAACCCAAACGAGCTTCATTGGTCAGTATATCTACGACTCAGCCCCTAAAAAGTTTTAAAAGAGGGGACTTTTTGACCCTTGAACCATCTAAAAGGCCAAATTCAGAATATATTTGGGTTTTTAAATGACCCTTTTACCAAGTTTGCAGTAGCTGTCCCAACCAAAAACCAAACCGCAAAGACCACAGCTGATGCTCTGCTCAACTATTTCATTATCCCTTATGGACTTCCGCGAAAGATTCATTCGACCAAGGTACAAATTTTTCAGAAAATTTAAATTTAGGAATTATGTTTTATTACAGGTATTTTAAAGTCCCGAACTACCCCTTACCATCCTATGGGTAATGGAATCACCGAAAGATTTAATCGGGGCCTTAATATCCATGCTTGGGAAACCCCTTTAACCTGAACTCAAGTCCAACTGGAAAGGCCCCAAGGTCCCCCGATCCATGCATACAACGCCACCAAACATGAAACAAAAGGGTATTCCCCATTTTACCTCATGTTTGGGAGAGAACCTAACCTACCAGTTGATTTAGTGTTTGGACTGGACAATGGTGAGAAGACTAAGAGCTTTTCCAATTATGTCCAGAACCTTAAAGAACGCCTGAGGACAGCTTATGATATAACCAATACTGCTACCAAGAACAGCCAATGCAGACACAAGGCCTTATACGACTCGAAGACAAGGGGAGGTACACTGAGTACTGGAGACAGAGTACTGGTTAAAGTGGTTGCCTATGATGGAAAGCATAAGATTGCAGACCGTTGGGAAGATCATCCCTATGTTATCCTAGGCCAACCCAACATCAGTATTCCTGTTTTTAGGGTTAGAAGAGAGGATGGGGAAGGCAGATGCAAGACCTTGCATAGGAATTTGCTTCTACCCATTGGAACCAAACTCCCGTCTCCAGTACCAGCACCAAGGAAGAGCACGAAACAGGATTCACATCGTAAGCCGTCCATTCCACCTATGTCGAAGGATGATGATGACGATGATGATGAATCTGACTATTATTTTATGCTAGGTACCGGTACCACCAAGACTCCAAAGGACCAGAGTATGGAGGACGCTCCATTGTCCATTATTGATGCTACTAATGAAGAAGACGAAGGTCAGGAGTTAGAGTTAACTGCAATGGATGAAGATGTGCTCAATGAACTTCTTCCTGAGGATGACCCATTGGAAGATCCTACTGCTGAAGAGACCGAAGAAAATCAGTCTACTGAGGGAGCAGCAGCAGAAGGGAGTCATTCTGATGAGGAGACAGAATCAGATGATAACACCGTAGAAGATCCATCTCCCCCACAGCGTAGATCAGCTAGAGTTAGAGCCAAGCCAAAGTGGACAGAGGACTTTGTTATGTCTCAACAAGTACAGTCCCCAGAATGGCTACAGAGAGCAAGATATTTGCAGACGTTAGTGGCTAACGGAGAATTTGCCAGTATGGATAAAGTAGCTGCGAAGGCACTTGTATCCATAATCACAGGTAAGTGATGTTTTATCCTTATTTTATTACGCTGTTTCTTTTCCAGCATTCTTGTTACATTCTCGGGTTTGGTCAATGGCGCGGACGCCATTCTTGCACCAGGGGGAGAATGTGACAGACTCCATGTTTTTATATATTGTGCACATGTGCATAGCAATGCACATTGCAAGTGCATTTATTCATTAATTTAATTATGTACATGTTTTTACTTGCAGCACACTTCTACAGATGAATTATATAATTATTCATTTAATCTGTAGTTAAGTGTATTGATTTTTAAATTATTCTATTCCAGAGAGGTCCAGAGTTAGCCTCAGGGTGCTAATTATATTCTGGCCATGGTCATTTTGTATCTTTTAGTTTCATTGGTTTTTTAGTGTTGTCTTATGCTTTCCTATTGGTTTTTGTGTTTCCCTCCAAGTTTTCTTTGTGTTTTTTGGTTAATTCTTGCTTGGTCTTGGAAGTTGATGGAAGTATCGTTTAGCCATTGAGTTTATAAGTTTTACATATCTGACATTTGACATAGACCAACACTTCCTCTTGCATGGTAAGTAATTCTTTCATACTAATAAGTAATAAGATTCTAATTTTATTAAATGTGAAATCTGTAATTTTTTGCACTTAATTCCTAAATCACTTTTCTGGAGTAAATGTATAGTGAGAGTGAGACTTTAGGTATATAGAGTTATGTAAATAGTAAATACATTGCTGTCTCACTTTTCCTTATTTTTTTAAAGTAAACTTTATTTTATGATTAGTATAAATATCTACAAAGGTGTTTATTGTTGGATTTGTAGATATTGAGATATTGCTGTCTTGTGTATGCAGCTTATATGCTGTACGTTGTTGGTATATGACCCATTCCCATTGAATGGTATCAGTTAATTGTTTTTATGCTGAACAATAATTCATTATGTACATATACATTGGAATGATAATTATTGTAAAGATTTTATTGTTAATATTCATTGATAAAAGTAATGGGAGATTTTATTATGTAATTTTCATGTAATTGGATTATCTCCCTTGATTCGGATAAAGCTATATGATATATTGATTTGTACATGTATATTGATTAATAGCTTTATAGTTTTTATGCTTAGAATTTATAATTTGTTATTTCATTATAGGGTTTTGATGATTATTGATCCATCGAATAAAGAGTTTATCGTCTTGTCAAAAACTCGAACCAACAGCCTTGTTGTTATTTAACATCCGACGCCAGTCATACCACACAAGTCTGTTACAATAAAAAAGAATATACCCATACCTAATATATATCTTTTTATTAAAAGAAAAATAAGTAACGACAGGTTCCTATGGTTGTACAGGTATCTGTGAAAAATAAATTTTGTTGAACAATTAATTTCAGCTTTGATGTCTTGCATTAAATTATCTGCTATTCTTTATTTGATAATTGGATATTGTTTGTTAATCAATTGTTTGTCCTGTTCAAACCAGATATACAGGGAATATACTGTTTACCCGCCATATTTATATTTATTATTATTGTCGTTATGGGTATTTCCTGTGTGAACAGAGTGGTGGATCTGTGTGGTTTTTATGTCACGTGACATGGTCATATAAATAGCAGGTGCGTGCTTAAAAAGTTACTCTACCGCTCGTACAGAACGTATAAGGAATGGAAACCAGTACTGCGAGTTCAGATGTGCACTATTCTGAAGAAGTTTTATTGGGCGAGTCTAGTACTAGTGAACAATTGTCTAACGAGGATGCAGTATCTTTATTTAATACTTCATTGAGAAAAGCTTTGCAATAGCAGAATGAGGTCATTGTGAGTTCTATTGTGAAGCAAATTAACAGTAAACCTAATAATCCCGCCACGAATACCGGGCACGAGGATAGCGCACGGGAGGATACTAAACATAACTCATTCGATTTCAAACACGAGGGACATCGCATTCAACATACTTTTAATACAGAGAGAATAAAGAAGTTGAATGAAACAAAAAACTTTATAGAGAAGAAAGATTTGGAGAATGCAGCACTGACAATTGAGAAGGAAATCGGAGAGTTGCGACAACGAAACAAGATTCTAAAAATAGCAGATAGGAACGGGTGGGATATTGTCAACGAATATTTAGACGATCCATTAGCAGAAAACAATGAAGACGCTGTTAAGTTAAGTTAAGGGAGCTGTTAACCGTGCTGTTCGTAAGCGTAATTACAGAGGGAAGCCGTATACATACTATTACAGTATCCCTTGCAAAACCGCAGACAGAATGCATTTGCTGCCAACGACTTTTTTCGCACTTTCGGCCAAACGTTTGCTACAGGGGCGTACAAGCAATTCGAAAAGCCAATCGAATACGGCGCAGGTCAACAGACCTTTGAACGGAAGTGCTTTTTCTGCAGACAGGTAGGACATTACGTCAGGGACTGCCCATTTGCCAGAGGACAACAAGTTCAAGTGTCAACTACCACGGTCGCATCGGCCTCTAGCAACAACGCCAACAAGCAGTAGTAGAGAACAAGTTGAGTATAGTGAAAATGAAGGCTGTATGGGTGATTCTTATGAATATGAGTTAAACACGTGTTCGAAGATTTCAGTAAAGTTTCGGTTAAAAAATTGTTTACAATTTTGGAAGAGTGAATTATCTTCAAACATATTTGTTAAAAATACTATTCAGTTTGGTTATGTAATTCCATTTATTCAATTGCCGCCTAAGGTCGTTTTAAAAAATAATAAGTCGGCTCATATTCACAGTGATTTTGTTTGTACAGCCATCAATGATCTTTTAAATTCTGGTTGTATTCACGAAATATCTGAAGAAAAAATACATGTTGTTAATCCACTTACTGTTCCAGTGAACAGCACAGGTAAGAAAAGGTTGGTGTTAGATCTTCGACATGTAAATCAATTTGTAGAAAAACAAAAGGTGAAGTTTGAAGGGGTGAGTGAGGCTTTACAATATGCAAAACAGGGAATGCACATGATTAAGTTTGATTTAAAATCAGGTTATCACCATATTGATATACATCCAGATTTTCACAAATATTTAGGTTTTTCTTGGAAATATGGTGACAAATTCAGATTTTTCGAATTTAATGTGTTACCTTTTGGTTTATCTTCAGCAGGGCATGTTTTTACAAAAGTAGTGAGAGTTTTAGTGAAATATTGGAGATCATGTGGTATACCTGTGGTAGTATACTTGGACGATGGTTGGGTTTGTGATACGTACGAGAATTGCAAGTCTGCATCAGACATAATACAAGACACGTTACAGAGATCAGGTTTTGTTATAAATACTGAGAAGTCAGTACTTGAGCCTACTCAGAGTATGGCGTGGTTAGGGTTTTTGTGGAATTTGAAAAGCGGGACGCTAGAAGTTCCTTTGGAAAAAATTAGTAATATTAAATCTTTATTAAAAGAACTTTTAGAGAATAAAAACAATATTTCGGCGAGAAAATTATCTTCTGTTGTGGGAAAAATTATCGCATTAAAACCATCTTTGGGAAATATATGTCAGTTAATGACTAGACGTCTCAGTATTACAATTTGCTCTAAAACTGGCTGGGATGAAATTTTGTATATAGACAATGGGAATATTCAAGAGTTGGAGTTTTGGCATTACAATATCAGTAAGCTCCCTTGCAAATATTTTACATGTATTGATAAGACACCAGAGAAAATTATTTTTTCGGATGCAAGTTCTCATGCAGGCGCAGGGTTTACATGTGAAAGGAATAAGAAAATAGTTCATTACATGTGGGATCAGTGTGAAAAAAGTAAAAGTTCAACTTGGAGAGAATTAAAGTCAGTACAAATAATTTTAACAAGTCTGGCAGATGTGTTGAGTGGAAGGTTTGTGAAAATATTTACAGATAATCAAAATGTCGTGCGCATCGCATGTAAAGGTAGTATGGTTGACGAGCTGCATCAGCTGGCATTGAGTATATTTGGTGTCTGTGTGCAATACAGTATTTTACTTGAAGTACAGTGGATACCAAGAGAATACAACATGGGTGCAGATAGTTACAGTCGCATGTTTGACAGTGATTACTGGAGTGTGTCTGATCACATTTTCCGATATTTTGATAGGATATTGGGTTCTTTTACAATTGACCTTTTTGCAAATTGTAAGAGTAACAAAGTTAAAACGTTTTATTCGAAATATTGGAATCCAGGCACTACAGGAAATGACGTTTTCGCTTATGATTGGTCAGGTGAAAATTGTTGGATAGTACCTCCTCCTTTCCTGATAGGCAAAGTGATAAAACATATGCGTTTGTGTTATGCATATGGAACTTTAATCATTCCTAAATGGTTGTCTTCTTTATTTTGGCCAATGATATGGTATAAAAGAACAACATCTTACAAATCTTATATAAAAGAAATATGTTGAATATAAGAACCCAAGAAAATTTTTTATGTCAGGATCAGACAAGTTGATATCCAAGATATGTTTTTGAGCAACGTTTTGGTTGTTAGAATTGATTTCAGAAAAATATAATAATAGCAGTTTAAATATGCAAGTGTGTGTGTTGTTATATTTTTGCTGTTTATTACAGATTTTTAATAACACTTGGGCTGAAATTAAAGGCATGTCAACGAAAGAGCAGTTTAAATCAGCAGATTCATCAATATTCCACATCATGAAAAGTGCAAAAAGTAAAAACACAGTCAAGCAGTATGAAACGTATTTCAAGAAATATTAGCAGTGGTGTATTTCTAAAGATGTCGCAAGTTTTCCCGCAAAATCTAGTGTGATTGCCATTTTCTTAAGTGGATTAATTCAACAAGGAGTTTCTGAAGCAGTTCTGTGTTCATTTTTCTATAGTATAAAGTGGTATCATGATCTTCATTGTGCGTTTCTAATCCTTGTGACGACAGTGTTATTCATAGTTTAATGGAGGGGGGGGAAACGAATTTTATCAAAGCCCATAAAGAAGAAGGAGCCAATTTTGCCAGATGTGTTAGAGAAGATTATAAATGTATATGGGGAACGGGAGCAAAATTGTGATTTACGAAGTGTAAGAGCAGTGGCTATGTTGTTGTTGAGTTTCGCAGGTTTTTTGCGATTTAGTGAATTATCTAATATTAAAGTGAAAAATATAATTTTCAAGAATTTATACATGAATGTTTGCATCGAATCCAGCAAAACTGACGTATACAGGCGTGGTAACGAAGTGACATTGGCAGAGGCAGGAGGGAAGCTGTGTCCTGTATCTTGGATTAAGCATTATTTAAATCTAGCTGAAATTCAGGATAAACCAGAGGAATATGTATTCAGAGCAATTAGATTTTACAAGTCATGTGGAAAATATATGTTGTGCGGTATTAACAAGCCGATTTCATATACAAGAGCCCGAGAGTTATTGTTAGAAGCTTTGGAAAAGTGGGAATAGATTCAAAAGGCTTTGGTTTGCACAGTCTGCGAAGTGGAGGGGCAACAACTGCATCCGAGAAAAATGTGTCGGAGCGTCTGATCAAAATACATGGACATTGGAAATCTGACTATTCCAGAGACAATTATATTAAGGATTGTATAGATAACAAATTGAAAGTGTCTAATAGTCTTTTCGTGTAAATATAAATGAATATATATTAATAAATATATATGCATATATATATAGTGTGTGTGTGTAGACAGGTATTATTATTTTTTTTTCTCTTTGATTGTTCTACGTTCTGACGAGCAGCATTCCATACATATGAGTTGATTATTCTTTCAATACAGAATTATAAATGTATGTATTTATCAATATTATTTAATGATTAAAAATAATGGGTGTTGAAATAAATACAAATGTGTTAGAATTGTAATAAACGTTCTGACGAGCAGCATTCCATACATATGAGTTGATTATTCTTTCAATACAGAATAAAGAGTATAATTAATTTATATTCGGACGAACGAAGTGAGGGAGAATATAAAAACACTAAACAACACGAGATGTTTTATTTAGATCACTAGAGTTCAATCAATGAGCATGCGCATATTTAACACTAGTGCGACACAGGTTGTCTTAATCGAATACACTCATAGAGACAGAAGCGGGGCTTAGAGCACGTGGATGGCAGAATCAAGAGCATGTAACTATAAGGAATAACCGTAGATTTTTTTGGTTTCATGACGATGATCAATCGATTGGAATGCGTGATAATTATTATCACGCAATCCACTCATTCCATTAGTCATGGGGACACAAATGAACAAACTTCCCTTGTGATTGGTAAGTTGTTTTGTGTTGTATGAAGTTGCTGTGGTAAGATAAAGACGAAAAAAATAGTACGAGTATTTTAGCTGCAGTTGTCTATAAGTGTTTCCACAGCAGATGTATGCACATCCAGCAAAATGGAAGACATGTGGTATCCTTATTTCCTTAGACCAGGAGGCTTCGTACTGCTTAGGTTCGATCTGTTTTTTATTATAGAGAAAAAGAAAACATTTTTCATTGTGTGACTGTTTAACCGATTCTTCATTAATTGACGTTATTCCTTGACAGAATATATTTGGTAGCAGTTGCAGCACCTATCTCCAAAACACCTGACAGGTGTCCCCGGTGGTGATACAAGCAATGTCTAACACGTTTAGTATCCACAAAGGCAAAGAATACGCAAACATGGGGAAAATTATTGAATATTTAGTAAAGACACAAGGCTGAAATAAAAAAAACGGAGAACAACATAAAAATTTATCTGTCGTTTGGATATGATCAAATAGCAGCGAGTTTAAATCAGAATAACAATCCCCTTATTGTATGCCTCTGTTAACGGAATAAGACTGTCCTATAAAAGAAATTTTATTTTTTTATCCACTTCAACCAAAAGTAAGTTTGTATAAAGTCAGTATTTGCTTTGTTAAATTGTGATTTCACGCCTGAACTCCTTAATTTTATTGCAAGTGCATATGCAGCCCAACGCAATGAGGCATTAAAATTATATTAAAAAAAAATAATAAAAATGTAGAGTCCAAATAGTCAAGAAATGTTTGCAAAAGAAAAACAATACTTTTGAATTCAAGTGGGACAACACAATGGTCTTTGTAAGTCGGGCCCTAATATTGAATGACTTTTTTCAGCTAGGCCTAGTTTTAGATTAACAACAGCTAGTTATACATTCTACTCAGTTTCGCTGCAGAACTGCAGATCTCCGGGAAAAAAAAAATATATTTGACAGACCGGAGAGCTGCAGTGCCACCCGTTGAAAAAACTGTATATTTATTGCGCACAACAAAGTGCACTGTTTCTCGATTCTATTCTCCATGTTCTTCAAACTGTCACCTAAAAAAAAATTACTGACCGTGTGATCCTTATATATTCTTTCACTGCTTTCACAACAAAACATTTTTATAATTGTTGTTGATAGCCCTCCTGACCCTGGAATTGAGATGATCGAAAATTTCGTCTTTTTTATTTTTTTTTTTTTTTTAATATAAAATACTGCCATTTTGGTTTGCATGATAATTCGGTCTAGATAATGCGCTCCGTGCAGGTGTCAACTGCGAGTCGGAGAGTATTAATTTTGATAGAAAATTAAGTAAAAGTTAGCTTTTCGTAGTAAGAATTTGGAAGAATTAATCCAGGATCAAGCGCAAATTTTTGTGAGCAAAAAATATACAGTTTTTTTCAATTGCTGGCACTTTACAGAGCTCTCCTGTCAATATATTTTTTTTCGGACAATGTAGTCTCCTAGCCAGAATTAAATATAAAATCAACAAAACTTATTTCTCGATCGATGATATTTTTGGAAGTTTTAAAATTTGTAATTTTATATCTTTTATAAATATAAAATTTCACATCTCGAAATATTTTTGAAGCGTAAAAATCTAGCTATATCTATACTTTGAAAGTGCTCTTGACGCATTCGGCGTGCCATAGCTGAAAGTGAAAGTAGGCCAAAGCCAAAAGTCACTAATTCAGCACTAGTATACTAACCATCTGAATGGACCTACATCTCTGCTGTTTGTTGGATTCTTGGGCATTGTCATTGGCTGGGATTGTTGTCGTCGTTTTTCTTTTGTTATGGTAAGACGTATTGAATTAGATATGACAGAGGAAAGTTGTCCTAGAGATTCTAGGATTGCTGTATTTTGTAGCCTGCAGCTGTAGTAAGGTCTGATGGATTGTCACGTTATCAAATATGCAAGTAGATATGTGAAGTCATGATCTAGGTACTTGGATTTCTCCATGTCTTGAATAATATAATGTGTATACTTGATCTCAAAACTGATATACTGCATTAAAAGAAGACATAATCAATATATATACTGCTTAGAATTATTCTTATTTCATGTAATATATTAAGTTCAGTAAACCCTAAAATATCATTGTATCTAAGCCTATTTCTAATTTTCCATAGAAATTAAGAACTTTTAAAATTAAACAATTAACTCACTTTGAATAAAATGAATCTATAAAATATATCACAATGTGTCTTGATTTATGAAAAACAATCAATTTATCAGCCTAATATTTGATTAGTCTAGAATAGACGAGTTATTAGAATTGCTATATTCTGAGTCCAAACAATAGTGTAAAACTGACATGTATCAATAATTCATGTATGTATTATAATTGAATAAATATTACAGTTTGTATATTTCATGTTCATTGCTTAAATAAATATCTGAATTTTTTCAGAAATATCATAAGTTGTTTCATATAAATCTGTTTAAGATTTGTAAAAACAGTGATATTTGCTTGTTGTCAAACTTAGTTTACAGTAGACTGATGTTATTGATATTTTTGTAATAAGGAAAATTCCAAACTACATGAACAAGCTAAGTGCATTGCACAAATCTGGTCACCCTGTTTAAATAAAGTATAACATGAACAAGTATTTTATGTACATGTATTACATAATTGCACATTAATTTAAAAAAACAGGATTGATTAAAAATATATGTACATTTACTGCATGCAGAACATCATTTATACTTAATTATTTCTTTTTTTTTATTCCATGCATATTAGTAACAGGACATGGACTATTTAATACAAATAGAACTAATTATATAAGGCCTGAGTACAACTTATAAAATTTACTGTATATTTATTTTTCATATGATATTGTTATGATTATGATATTGCTAAAAAGTGACACAAGCTTGCCAATATTTGCAAAAACAGTATAAAAAAATTAAGTGTATTACAAATATACATATGAAAATAATGCATGCAGTCCTATCACATCTAAAGAAAAGCATATTTCATTATATTAAGTATTGGAAGGAGATCAGTGGCAAACAGAATATTAATTTAACACCCCCACCCACCCACACCCACCCCCTCCCAACTATTTTGCTATTTTATATTAATTAGCTTTTTATTTAGACTTCTTTTGATTCCCCAGGCTGCGGCGTCGAGAAGCGGAGGATTACCAGAGAAGGACGGGGATACCTGCCCCGGAGGGAATCCTTCCTCTGATAGGTCATCTTTACCAGGTCATCAAAATGGTGAGGAGGATCTAGAAGTTTGATACTTCACCGTTATCAATTAAATACAGCTGACCTTGAGTCCTATATACCAGACATCTACAACTGACCTTGAGTACTGTATACCAGACATCTACAGCTGTCCTTGAGTTCTGTATACCAGACATCTACAACTGACCTTGAGTACTGTATACCAGACATCACATCTGACTTTGAGTAATGTATACAAGACAACTGACCTTGAGTACTGTATACCAGACATCTA
>NW_026918086.1:0-13643 GCF_032062105.1 Saccostrea cuccullata | reverse complement strand
AAATTATTTAAAAATAAAAAGCCATTGTGTCTTCTTTGTTTCCCCAGCAGTGTTTGTCGTTTGATTTTAAACTTATTTGATAACCGTATAAAAATTAGGTTTAATAAAAATAAATCCACAAGATACTGATGTACAAGTAACAGTTACTGGCATAATGCGTCGTTGCTTTATTCTTTAGTTTTTATAGCAATGGATGGAATACCCGATTTCGCGGATTCAACTATAGCGCAATATCGAGTATTATACGCGGTTTCACGGATAATACCCGATTTCGAGTATTCTCTCCAACCTGTTTAAAATTACATGTACTTGCAAATGAATCAGTTTTTGACTGTCATCATTAAAAACACACTGAAAAATGAATGGCAAAGACTGCCTCTCAGAATATCAGTGTCAGGATTCTACATGATAAAGGGGGCAATATTTTTGATAATGAATTCAAACAGGAAAAGAGATATTTTTGAGAAGCTTCTTCATTTGACCTTACTGTATAATCTTTAATTTAGAAGATTGTTCATAAAGACCTTGACCCTACCTGTCATGGACCCTCTTGGATTCAGAACCGTATATAAAGTATGGTAGTGTTTGGAATGTCCAAAGGACATGTGTGTAAATTAAAGTATGGCAGTGTTCGGAATTTCGAAATGTTCGACGTGTATAGAGTAAGGCAGTGTTCTGAATGCCTTTGGGATACAGAATTTTCCTGTAACACTTTCAAACTTGACTTGTGTCTACAGTGTAAAGAGAAACACATTATTGATCTGGATACAATATACCATGATGTTGTGATTTACCGTGAGAAATATGAATTTGTCTTAAAACAAGAAACCTGTGAGAGACATCCAGGCAGAGTCTATGAAATGTTCTTTGATTCATGCCACATGCCCGCCTGTGATCAGTGCACAACACACGCAGCGTAAGCTATTCGTTGCTTGTTATCAAAGTACAGAACAAAGAAGAACATAAAATACATGACATTTAAAAGGCATATTACACAAACCGCCAGCAGTGCAGGAAACATATACGTATAGTCTGCCCCACGACCGGAACGTCACTACTTTTTGCAAATATCTCAAAATAAATAAATACCTTGGACTTTAACCTATATCCGTTTGGTAGATTGATTTTTTTCCAAACTTCCTGCATTTATCCGAACCCTCGCCAGGTTAACGAGTGTATACACACGGCGGCAAATTCAAAGTCTACGGGGATTTAACATGGTAAACTCGTCCATTAACGTCTAGGTTACGGGGCCGGGAACCAGTTTTTGAAGGGAGTACTCGTCCTTTGCAAAATGAATTTCCGCAAAATCTTTAAAAATTTAAGGAATTAAAGCCATATATGGCGTATGTACAATGAAATTTATTAGACTAAAGTTATAAGAACTTCTTATTTGTATCATTACTTTATATAAAGATAGAACTTTTCCGTAAATTACAAAATCTAAGTCAATTGCGTTATAAAGATATCACAATTTAATTTGGATTCTCGGAATTTTCTCCGACTCGGAAGAAAATACAAAAGATTTAAATAACACATTACAGAGAAGATAACATCGTATTACTAGTTGAAACGAGGTGTTCTCCGTGTTCAGAATTGTATGAAAAACTTTAATTTAAATGTATTAACTATATTTCTTCACTTAATTTTGTATTTTTCAAAAATGTATTTTTTGAATCAGTTACGCCATATATGGTTTTAATTTAAATTGCTTTCACTGATAATACAACTTTTACTTTGAATTAAAAATTATTTTTAACAGCAATTAACAAGTTTAATTATTAACTTCGAGAAAATAGTCCGAATCTAACGAAGTACAACTTGTGGAGAATGGATGTTGACATGATGATGCAAGCTCGCCAGTGTTTAAAACGTAAGTTGTTTATTATTTCTATGGTATTTTTTGCGCTTTTGTTGTTTTACTAGCTCATATACACACAAGAAAAAAGTGTCTACAAATGGTAAGAGTGTGTAAATTTCAAAACGCGTGATATTGATGACATTAGATACAGCAAAACTCGCTTAGTACGAACACGGATATTGCGAATTTACGGATATAACGGTAGCGAAGTTATCTTGGATCCCCAGCTATATAAATTTAACGAATTTCTTATACGGATATAACGAATTACGGATATAGCGAAGTAATTTCATAGGTCCCAGTGACTTCGTTATAACCGAGTTTTGCTGTACAACGATTTCAGCTATTTGTATTTGGTAAGTGCTCATGGTTATTGTGCCCTGTAACGGTCTGTATGAAAGCCCATGTGTAAAAAATCTCTATGATTATAATAGAACAAGAAGATGGTTAAACAGGTAGGTGAAAAATTACCAAATAGAAAGGCACGGCTGATTATCATAGCAATTAACTCAAGCTTATTTCTACTTTCATTTTCAATTTATAACATTTCATGTACATGCATTTGGCACATATATAACAAGCTATAGATCTAAGGAGCATTTTTAATTTTACATTAATGTGTAGTATCAACACCCTGGGAGCATCAAAACGGAGTTTTCAATAGATAACACATTTTAGTATTATTTTTCAAAACTTTATAATAATTTATTAAAATATGTACATGTATCCTTTTTTTTAATCAAATCTTTGTCAATTAAACAGGATTGAGTTCTAAATTAACATTTATTCATGTTTATTAACTTATAATACTGTTCTTTTAAAAACTGTATCATATTCAGAAACCACACAAACTAATATCTTAAACATTATGAGAATACATTGGGATTGGGTCCCACAAAGTTGATCGAGCAATATGACAATTGCTTTGAAACGCATATTAACACGTAAAATGATAAAATTAATAATTGTTTATAATGATTTCGACTAAATTATTCAGTTGAGGGTTGCATACTGTATATGCCAGTAGCATAAAAATAGCTGGCCACTTATAGATTTAGATACATCTTAATAAAGAAGCTAAAAGCAAGTGAAACATTTGTTCCTTAAATTGGAACACTCTTGTTTATGATGAAATTGATGTCCTGTTATACACTTTTATGACACTTTCTCTTCTTTCAGCAATATGAAGCTTGATTTAGACACTGCAATATAAGGAGAGAGGCAGACCAGAAACCTCTGGCTAAAGCAAAGATAATATGCATAACATAAGTAGTAAGTCTACTATAAAATTCAAGATATTTAAAATATCCTGTCTCTTTTAAATACAGTTGAGCCTCATTTATCCGTCCGCTTTGTTTTATGGTCAATTTGTCCGGATATGTGAAGCATCCGCATATCTGAATTATCTGCTAAACAAGAAAAAATATTAAACGTTAAACCAGAAGTCTCTGTCGAGACTGTAGCTCTACTGGTTTATACTTAAAACAAAGGAAGAGAAAAGTAGCAGTTGGGACTTGAGACTTCAAAACAGCAATAAATAGAATCAAAGTACTGAAAGTACTGAAAAGCGGTTAGCATGCTTTCATCGAATATGTACAGTGTACAATAACAAAAAATGCATTGAATGATGATATTAAAGTAGGCATGCATATCTTTTTCCAGTGTCATCAGCGAAGAGGCAGGCACACTGAATTTCGTAGTACTTAACTAAATGGTATAACCAATAACATCCCAGACTGATGTCACAAATGTTTGTTTCAAAATATCAACCTGAGATTTTCAGTTTGAAAGACAGGAAGTTCAATTTCAAAAAAAATTCTCCCTAATTGTCTCCATTGGTGGCGTCCAAAAGTGCTCAGAACGAAAAAAAAAATTATGTTGATGTTGCAAATTTAATTGTCTTTCATGCTCTATTGATTCTGAAATTAGGTAACTGTAAAGGCTACTATAGCAAACAACCCAAAAAGAAAATAAAATGATAATTCAAATTCTTTAGATTAATTGATTTGGAGTACTGTACATAGATCTTTAGCTGGCTAGTCTGAGAAAAACGGATGGACGAGCAGAGAATTAATTTCAGAGAGCTTCAGTTTCGTAGGCTCATTGCAGGTGTGACCTGTCATTGAGGATGCTTACTTCTCCTAGGCACCGGAACTTTCAAGGATCCGTTTTTCTTTTGAGACCGATCACTGTTCATTCTGTATTTTGATTCAGATACTGAGTACATCTGTTTATTAATATTATGAACTATTTTTCTCACAGGAAGAAAGACAAGTAAACAAGATAATAAAGTTTTAAGAAATGTACATTATTGACTTTTCATACAATTAAATGTTCGAATAAGTAAATGGTATATGACAATTATTTAAAAAGAGTCTTGCACGATATGTATAAACGAACATATACTGAGTATTTGGCAAATATTTTTCATGAAATATTGTATAAAAAAAAAAAATAAAAAAAAAAGTGTGAAAAGGAAAGTTGTTGTTTAATCCATTAATACTAGTATTTTAAAAATTCAAAGGTTCACTAAAAGTCAGTGTATAACAAACAATTTAATTGTCCATTGCAAGAATTACCTAGGTATCATTGTCACTTTCTTCAATATGTCGCATAAGCAATACCATGTTTTTTTTTTTTGGTTTTTTTTTTTTACTAAGAACAAGTATGCGAATTTCTATCAATATGTCTGTAAGCGTCTGTATTTTAATTTTTATTTCTTCTCAAAGGTTCAAAATGATAATTAACAAATTGGACAAATTCAAATTTAAAAAGTATTTTTACAACTTATAACTTGCATAGGAATTTAGCAAACTTTCAAAAATAATCATTCATTACATATAATTTTCAATTTGTGCTTATCGTCAACATTTTTCATGCCTCTTTTTTTCTGTGCATATTTTATATCGGCTGATTTTTAGAAAAGGATCGAATGCCGATTAAATTTTTTTCTCCAATTTTTTCAAATTAATTTTAGTATTTTCAGGCTCCCATTATTATTATTTTTTTTAAAATAAAAATGTGATCGTTTAAAATCGTTTGTAATAATTAGACTGAGTACAGAATTTATCCCTGGAAACAAAGCTTTTATCATCTTTTAAATAATTTCAATTGAGAAAAAAAGGAGAAGAAAACAAACGTTTCATTATGGAAGTAATCCATAACTGTACAACTTACAGATGTATTCAGTATTTTTATATAAAGGCTTTCTTCGTGTACTAGCATTACTTAAGTTAATTAAAGGGATGCCTTAATATTTTGGAAAATGAAACTCGATCGAGAGATTTTCCGATGTTTTGCAGTCGGTAATAACCTTCAACCCCTTTAGCCAGTAATTAACCCGTCCTCCCTGTGCCCAGTAGCATAATTCGGTCAAATATTTATTGTTCATGAGGGGTGCCTTATAATTAATCACAGGCACCTGAATTTTTATCAGTAAGTCTCTAAATTAGCCAAATATCGAAACATTCTACCCCCTCTATATATAAATACACAAGGTGTCCGACGCCATTTTGACCACCTGTTCGATTCAGGCTTCAGTTTAACACATAAATCGGAAATGCCTACTGGTTTTCGTGTAGCATTGGGTTCAAATATGATATTTCTCGCTATACATTTCTTCCTAAAGTTTAAATCTAACGCGTTGATAATGTTATTATCTAAACTTCATGCTGATTTCGAATTTCGTCACAGGGCCCGATCGCCATCAGCTAATGTCACGGAAATTTAATCTCAACACCAAATGCTCCTATACATAAACTTTTTTTAATACAACAATTATAAATTTATTTCATTGACAAACAAAATCAGAAAAAAATTAAAAACCGGAATATTCTGTTGTTTTGATAGTCTTGATTTTGTTTAACATATGTTATATATGTTAGAAACAAATCATAGGTACTAGGTAGAGGCTTTGTTGAAGTTTCCGTTGTCGATAGGTAGCGCCTTATGGAAGTTTCCGGTGTCGATAAAAATCGGACACATGCCATAAAGCGGTTAGCAATGCTAACCTCTTAAAAATGATCCTTGTCACTCATCAAAATAAAAATCGATGCACAGAATAATTGTATCTTAGTATAGTCTTTTTGTGTGCCAAGTTATATGGAAATCGGACCAACACCGTATGAGGAGAAGCAATTTGAAAGAATTTCTCGGAAATTTCTATTTTTAGTAACCATGTCATTACCATTCATCGAAATCAAAAACCGATGCACAGAATTATGTATCTTAGTATAGTCTACTTGTGTGCCAAATTATATTGAAATCAGACCAAAATTGTAGGAGGAGTAGCATTTTAAAAGAATTTCACAGAAATTTCTATTTATAGTAACCATGGCAACATCGTTCATCAAAATCTAAAACCGATGCAGAGAATTATGTATCTTAGTGTAGTCTACTTGTATGCCAAGTTATATTGAAATCGGACCAAAAGTGTAGGAGGAGTAGCATTTTGAAAGAATTTTACAGAAATTTCTATTTTTAGTAACCATGGCAACACCGTTCATCGAAATAAAAAACCGCTGCACAGAATTATGTATCTTAGTGTAATCTACGTGTGTGCCCAGTTATACTGAAATCGGACCAAAACTGTAGGAGGAGTAGCATTTTGAAAGAATTTCTAAGAAAATTCTATTTTTAGTAACCATAACAACACCATTCATTGAAATCAAAAACCGATGCACAGAATTATGTATCTTAGTATAGTCTACTTGTGTGCCACGTTATACTGAAATCAGATCAAAACTGTAGGAGGAGTAGCATTTTGAAAGAATTTCACAGAAAGTTCTATTTTTAGTAACCACGGCAACACCGTTCATCGAAATAAAAAACCAATATACAGAATTATGTATCTTAGTGTATTCTACTGTGTGCCAAGTTATACTGAAATCAGACCAAAATTGTAGGAGGAGTAGCATTTTGAAAGAATTTCACAGAAATTTCTATATTTAGTAACCACGGCAACACCGTTCATCGAAATCAAAAACCGATACACAGAATTATGTATCTTAGTGTAGTCTACTTGTGTGCCAAGTTATATTGAAATCGGACCAAAACTGTACGAGGAGTAGCATTTTGAAAAATTGTTTGCAGACAGACAGACAGACGGACGGACGACGGACGCATTACTATCGCATAAGCTCTTCTGGTCTCTGTCCAGTAGAGCTAAACATTTTGTTCTGATGAAAAATCATCCGGATACTGAAGCATTTAGTAATCTGGTGTTCGGATATCTGAAGGTCCACTGTACATGTATTGAGAATGAATTTTTGACGCTCTGAGCACCTGATGTCTATTACAATTTTCCCTCTAATCTTTCAATTGTATATTATTCTCTTATCCTTAAATTTCTTCCCATGAACCACTGGGACAGAAAAGCTGAAACTTATGTGTAAGCATCCTGGGATAGAGTAGATTCTAAATTGTTCAAATTATGAGCCCAACTTTTACATTGAAATACTCAGTATATATTAAGAAAATTCTATAAAAAATTTCTTCTAGGGAATTACTGGGCAAGCAAAGCTGAAACTTATGAAAAATCATTGTGGGGTAGTGTAGATTTTATACTGTACAATTTATGACCCCGGAGTAGGCTGGGGTCAGAAAAGGTATAACAAGGGGTTAATCTTGTAAAGAACTGCATGGTCAAAGCTATTCAGGTAAGCAATGTGGCCCATGTGCCTCTTGTAATATTTTTGTGTGAATTAAATGCTATTGCAATATATGTGATAGTCATCATATTTTACAGGATATTTGAAAAATATTAACTTCAAATCTGTGTCAAAGCACCTTTAATAATGCACAATCTCACCATTTGAAAGAATAAACAAACCTTGATCAAAAACATATTAATGAATGAAGCATAGAATATTTGATTATACATGTACTTTTATTACTAACTTACAAAATGATGTTTTATATAGGTTACATAATTCACAAGAGTGCAAAGTTATGATGACCATGCAGAGACAAGATACCATAACAAAGACCTGCATGCATGCATAAAAAGGATGTTCACTCAATTTTTCAGAATAATGTGTCAGATTGAAATTCATCTTATGTTGGACAAAACAATCAGGACGTTCATTTGGATCACAGCTAGTAAGTAGTTATTTGAATGAAAAATATCTTACTCTTCCTACGTATCCTTCAGATTGGAACCTGAAAATGGGAATTAACCAAGTATATGTATTTTTAATAAGTAAACAATTCATGTTACTTAATATGATGAACATGATCTGAATTTATAATGTAAATTTCACTTTGCACAGATTTATAAGTATTTTTATGCACTGAATCTTACGACAAATTAAAATGTTTTATCGTCAATTTTTTCAGGCACAAATTAAAGTATTGACAAAACCAAAGATTACCTGGTAGTCTGCAAATGGAGTGATCATTGGATGAGCCAGACAACACCATTTTCCTCAGAAATTTTAGGATAGAGACTAGTCACTTGATCTCCATCTTCATTCATAGATGACTGATGTCGACATTTTCTCACTTCTGTTTCATGTTTTTACATGGACTCAACACTTCAGCATCAGTGGGCGCTTGACTTTTATTAACATTTATTCCTCTGAAATTCATATAATATCCTTTAATATAGGGCATAAATAACAAATCATTTATCTTGTAAAATATTTTTAAATTTTACTTAATTAATAAAACAATGAAAACAGTTCAAACAAACTGGTTTATCCTATAATCTAAAACTGTTTTATGTTTGAAGTAATTTATAATTTTACAGTTAAGATACTTAAGGATCCTCAGACAGGAAGGATAACTCTTTAATTTACAATTTAATTCATAGTCTCAAAATGAAGCTTGACATTTCAATCTTTTCGTGCAACAATTTTCATTTTATCAATTATCATGATAATATTTATAACTTCTCAATGTCCTTTAAGGTTGTTTGAAGTTCTCAGAAAGGTCTTATAAAAAGTCCCAATTTTTAGTTTTAACTTATTAAGTAAAACTAGGATAAATAGCAAAGTCAAAATTTGTTTTATCCATATAAGGAATTCATTATATTTACATAGCTGAGGATCCAAGAAAAATTCGCTATATCCATGAACTCGCAATATCTATGTTCGTTCTAAACATTCAAGTTTTACTGACACAGTAAAAGTATTTCAGAATTACTTTGCATATTTTATACAGTTATAATAAAATAATTCCACAATTTTACAATTTTAAAAACAGTTTTCTCAATATTCTAGCACAAATAAATAATTTTTAAAGATTTTAGTCTGTATTTATTTCTTAAATATAAATTTTATTCTTAATACATACAAATTAAACAGAAATGATTTGAAATAAGAAGGCGAGCCGGAACCGTCCCTTGACAACAGGCCGAGACAGAGATATCTCAGCCCTGAGGACGAGACAGCCCTACTTCCCATTTGCTGCCTCGCCTAATCTAAACAGGGCTGATACACTACTAGGTATATGATATAGGCGAATTAGGAATATACATGTTTGTGTATTGGGAAATTGTCAATGAATAAACATACATTGAAAATTTACAAAAAAAAATTGTTTGGACTGAAAACCAAACTCAAGACATCTGCATTATTTCATACCTTGTAAAATATATCTGCGGGTACTTATGGCTTAAGTTAATATATGTAATGTACACAGCCATGTTAGTGCTTTTCCATCTTGTGTCTTCACCAGGTAGCTATTCAGTATCCTACAATAAAATATTTGTTCTGAAAAATCATAAAATTTAATCTGTTTAATTGTTTTAGGGAAAAAATTATATTTAAAAAATCCATAATTCTTCACACTTGCGTTATGTACTTTAATTTTGTGTGTATAGGAATATTTTAATTTTTGGTATTCTGTTATATTTGTGGGAAACAAAAATGCATATCCTGGGTCTGAATTTACCTAACACTGATATTACAGGAAGTTTTGGAAGGGCAAGGTCAAAATTCATTGGTGACGTAGTTTGATGCAGACAGCAAATGTTGTCTTGCACTGGGATTTTAAAATAAAATATCAACGAAGGATTTCTGTGTTTAAAGCGTTGGATGTATAACAAAGTCAGGAAATCTGTGGCACGTGCGTGCAAGGACATCACTTGTTCACATAGAAACGATATGAAGCTTATTTTGACCGTGTGTCACAGTTTACAACAAACTATAAGGGGTTGGATTTATATGGAAAGCTAGGGAGAAACGTTAAGGTAAGACAGCATTTTTTTTTAAAAAATCTTAATACTGCTGTAGTGATATAAAAGCAGTCATTCACTCGAGCTAAATTTGCAGGTAACCTAGCCTTGATTTTTTTTAATATAGCAAGGTGATGATGGCAATTTACTCACCCCTTATGCTGTTATATATAAATTGAGTCATACCTCTTTGCTTTATGCAGTGTATAACCCTTTAATGAATCTTTGATCCCTTCGGTCTCAGTCTGGGTATGAACAGATGAAAGTTTTGTTGAAGACGTAATTTTTTGCAGTACAAATATATACTTGGCAGTCTCGGGCGTTATAGGTAATTCGGACGTCGATAACCATAGAGCACTCCCGAACGTGCGTGACGTCATTTCCTTACTGACGGCAATGTACGGAAAATTACGAACAATGGATGATCCCCTTCCGAAGCGGTGGCCATTTTGACAATGTTAAATCCCCGTAGACTTTGAATTTGCCGCCGTGTGTATACACTGGTTGGCCTCTAGTGTTCGGATAAATGCAGGAAGTTTGGAAAAAATCAATCTGCCAGTCGGATATAGGTTGAAGTCCAAGGTATTTATTTATTTTGAGATATTTTGCAAAAAGTAGTGACGTTCCGGTCGTGGGACAGACTATATTTGCTTTATCCTATCAGAAATCAGATATGATATAAAATTTTGTCATAGAGAAATCTTCAACTATCAAAACGAAATGGCGGGAAAAGCAAGAAGACTTAAGGACCTTATAAACACTGTGATCTGTGACATAAAAATCAGACATAAACGTGTAATTCCTGAATTAAATCGACAGTTCAAAAAATGGAACAGACACCTCATCAGCATTGAGAACTATGAACACAGATCTGAACAGTCAGCAAACAGACCAATACAGTTCCTTTCATTCCCAAAGAAACCCTTTGTTTCGGGGTTAAATAATACTCCAAATCTTTTGGAACATACTGTATACAGGGTTATTTTCGCCCTGTGTTATTTTCGCCCTTTCACATCTGAAAACAAGTTTGCCCCGTTTTTAATTCGCCCAAAAGGATTTTTGTTTAAGATATTATACAGTTTACTTTGAATTCCCCCCGTTTTAAATTCGCCCACACCAGAATAGAGCAAAAGGGGCGAAAATTAAACGGGGGCGAAAATTTCCCTGTATACAGTATCCTGCTCTCCCCTACAGAGGAAATCAGTATGGAGGATGTGATTAAGTTGCTGTCTGAAATCCAAATCACAAGGCAGGTCAGAAATAAAAGTCTGCTGAAACAGATAGCTTCACCCATTTTACATGCATCAATTACTGTGACAGGTGTTAGTGATGTAAAACATATTTGCCATGTGACATCAGACCAGGCCTGGATCAGCGATTGGGATAGCAATCTAATCTTTCCAACAAAGAGGGTGAAAAACTACATAATCTGACAGATATAAGTAGTCACTATGGAGTGCACACGTTGAATGTCTCAGGTGATCTCATTTATATAGACAAGGACCATAACATCAACAAACTGTCTAGTGATGACAGAAAAATATCTACATTTCTAAAGTATACAAAACCATGGATACCACGTTGTGTCTACTGCTCCCCCTCTACTGGGGATCTACTGATTGTAATGCATAATACTGATGAGTATACAGCCAATGTTATCCATTATAATAACACAGGACAACATTTAACGTCAATATCACACGACAACACAGGTCAGGGACTGTATAGAGAACCTATCTACATCACAGAGAACCGCAATGGAGATGTTATTGTGTCTGACTGGAATCGTGGTGTAGTGATGACAGATCGAAGAGGAAGACACCACTTCTCATACAGAGGACCTCCATCAGCATCACGTATTTATATGCGACCACGTGGAGTCTGTACGGACGCGTTATAACACATCCTCGTGTGTGATCTAAAAAGCCACTCAGTACATATGATTGACAAGGACGGAAAGTTCCTGTCACTGATACAGACACGACAGCAGGAGATGACTAGACCACAGAGTCTGAGTTATGATAACAAAACTCACTGCTTCTGGGTTGGATCATGGAATGATAACAAAGTGTGTTTGTATAGATGTATAAGCAGGCTGGACTATGATACTACATTGTAAGATAACAAACAACTACAATAGTCAAAATTCATTAATCAATAGAGATCAAGAGGGTTAACTAGAACTAGAGAATGGATCGGGTACCGTTACCATGGAAAGGGTTCTGTCGACCCGGTCACACATGTTGAAACCCTTTGTCTAGACTTGGTAAAGAAGAAATCCGTAGGAAACTCGATTTCAAATCCATGACCGAACAATTTCTTAAAAAGGAAACATGGTGAGCAGTTATTTAACGACATTGTTCTTGCTAACATCACCATTGAATTTATCTATAGAATTCCCGAAATGTTATTTTCAAAAGAAATTGTTTATACCCTGTTTTGTCAATTTAGTACATAATAGCTCGTTTAATTAAAATGTTCTTGTGTATTGAATCAACTTAATAGAGAAATAAAGTATATGGAGGCAGTTATGGTACATACATAGGGGTTAAATTGAATTAAAAAAAATTCTAGTAATCAATTTTACCCAAAACTTAAGTAGTTTGATATCAATGTAATTTTCTCTTAAAACATTTAAACATGAAAATATTTATCAAAGTAAGTCAAATCTTATGCAGAAATAATGGGGATGCATTGAATACGGTGAATTCATTTATTTTCATAGGGGGTAATTTGTTGGGGTTGGAGAGAACCCACAAATTTACGACTACAACAAAATGATTCTTTTCGTATGCATAACTACTGAACATTTCTTCATCAATGAAATTAAATCCCCATGAACCCATAATATTTCATCAAACCTCGAAGTTTTGAGCCCTCGTAAATGAGTGCTTTTACCTTAAACAGGTTGGGACCAATCTCCCAAATGGGATATAATAGTCCGCTTGGGATATAATATCCCACATGGGCTATAAATTTACAGTGCAAAAATTGAAAATTTTATTTTGGCAATAAATATCATAAATCCGCATCAGTACACTTAAAAAGGAATAACTTTTGGTTGACAAGTTTTCCTGTATGCCCATTGTTTAGGAGATTGATCCCTCGGAAGTTCCTCATCTTCTTGGGGATCAATCTTAAAAACAGTATGGTTGCAGAAAAACTTGCTTACCAAAAGTTATTCTTTTTTAAGTGGGGCAATATATCAACCAAGAAGTCTGTGTTATGACGACAAAACTCATCTTCTCTTTGTTGGGTCGTTTGAAGATAACAAAGTTAGTGTATATAGATATATAAAGAGACAGTTGCACAATCTAAGTTTTTGAACTTGTGTCTGATCCTTTTGACTCTTTGTCAATAAAATATGTTCAAACAGTTTTCAAATGATCAGGTTCAATAACAATGAATGAACCGTATCGTTGCTACATTACACATGAATCCTCTGTTCTTTAAATGTTCACAAAGATTAGAAATCACACTAATACCTTCTGTAGTAACTTTATTTAAATTAATCCTGGTTTAAATGGTCGCTTGTATCATGCCAGCATGTTTATTTTCGATCTTTGTAGTGGAATTTTGCAATTTATGTTGTAATATTTTCGCTAC
>NW_026918085.1:0-13937 GCF_032062105.1 Saccostrea cuccullata | reverse complement strand
TTGTTTCCGATTTGTATCGTTTAATTGGACTTCGAGCTTTAATTCTATTTGTTTTCGCAAGTACTATTTGATACTATTCGTTACCGTATTACATGACAATGTCAATGGAAAATACAACCTTGTGTATTTATTTTCCAAACCACTTATTTTTATAACCAAGGTTTGGAAATGTATGAAATTTTCAAGATGGCGTTTTTTTCTCTCTATTTTTCCGAGCAATTGCAAGAATAAATTCCTGCTCTCAGCTGGTTTCTAAAAACTTATGAATTGAAAATAACTTTCGGATTATAAAGTCATAAAAAAAATAATTTAATGGATCTCTCGCTTATACGACATAACACATATGTATGATACACTCTCATGATCTATGAGAGTCCACATCAAATGTTTCATTCACAATTCCATTGAAGGTTAAATCAGAGACGTGGATATGTTGAGAAAAAAAAATTTAAGATTGTGTCACAATCTTACAAAATTCTGCCATTTTCCCTTGCAAACATTACTCCACGTCACCTATCTGAATATAGATCTTTGAAAAAAATATTGCTGATTTCTAAAAGAAAAAGATTTTTTGTGTTATTATTGAAGTCATCGGTGTCCCTAGGAAATAATGTGACTGCTCCGTGTGGCCCGATACTGGGTCGGCCCGATTATGATCTTTCAGCCAACAAGACCAGAAAATTTTTGTCTTCCGACCATCGGCTTAAATGTGACCTAGGCATCAGGAGCACTGGCACACAAATATCTTTTGTATTCATAGTACAGATTTCATATGATGGGACTTGGACAATACTTCAAAAGATCAGATGAAGAACATCATGACTAGAGAATGAATTTCGAGAAATAAAATAAAATGTTTGACTCAGTTTGACTCGACAAAGGGAATATATTGTTACGTCATTGGGAATAAAAATAGCTTCGTTGTAAACTTCTATTCGTTATACATGAAAGCGTGTTCAATTTTACCGTGTTTTACTGTATTTTCCTTATTTTAAGTTAGAGGCTGTTGGCGATTTTTTTTTTAATTCAAAATGAGAGATATTAGGTAACATAATGAATTTTTTTTCACATTTTCTCACATCCCCTTCTGATTTTCAACAAGAATGAAATAAAACAAAGTTATTATAAATGAGATACAAGTGTTTCATTTGAAAAAATAATTATTGTTGGGGATATATAAATATATTTATACCTAAAAAGGTTAATCATTAGGTGACCATAAGTTTTTAAAATTGTAATTTCATTTTTTTGTATTGATACGCTTATTCTCTATTGTACGTAAAGGTTAAAATGTAGAAGCCTGTTAATCATAGATATTTTGCTTTGACTTAAGCCGGAAAATACATCTTGCTTTGTATAGAGAATAACGAAGTTCATCATCCTATTATGATAAGATAATTGACTTTCACCAAAAATAATATTACTTGTGATAAACCCACTCTTATAGAAGATTGTGAAAAAAATGGACTGGCCAAGATTATTTTAATTTAAACTTTTTATTCCTGATGATTGTGATGCAAAATTTTGTGCCAAGATTCCATGATGATGAAAATTTTGTGCCATTCCAAAGTATGTGTTGCATTGTTCTATCTCTTGTTTAAAAAAAGCACAGTGGTTGTCAGATAAAATATTTATTTTCTTCAAATAACACACGAGCTATAAACAAATTTTAAACATCTTGAACCCAAATATCAGATTCCAAAACACTTAAAGTTCCTGGTTTCATCTGAATATTGATGTATAGTGACAGGATTATTTTTCAAATATCTGTAAATTATTTCCTGTACTTTTCGTATTAAACAATATTTTCAAAATAAAAAGGTAAATGTATAAAAGATATATATTGTATCTTAACAGATTTTGGCAAATCTTAAATATTAAGTATCGTGATGGAAAAAAAAAAACCATATTAATATATATTTTGTTTGAAATTTATGTCAATTTATATATGCTAAATCTTAAAAAATAAAATTTTACACATTCTTGCACACAACGTTATGACATTTCTGCTTTGTTACTTCAATGGAACAAATTATTCCTTTATTTAAAAAAGTGTCGGAAAAACATAAAAAGTTATCTGCCACCATAGAATCTTACGAAGTCTTTCCATTGTCTCTCACCCATCGCACGTGAGTTTATATAAGTTAATCTTCAGTTCGAGTTGCTGAAATGGATAAAATAAAAAGTAAAAATGAATGTTTCTATTTATCTGCAGCACTTAAATATAAAAGAATTAAATAAATGGTTAAATTAATTCTTTATAGCTTTTTAAAACAATTTAAATTTTAATATAAATGCAAAATACTTGTAATACTTACAAATATTTTCATTAACATTTTTTGGTTTCTAGCCTTCATTGCTTTGATGTTACTTTCGACTTTAATGAGAGTCTCTCTGCTTTTCTGTAACTCCTTTACATAATCAACTGAAGCTTTCAAAATACTACCTTTACAAGTTTTCTGTTTTCTGAAGAAAAAAAATGAAAACTTTGCCTTATCAGTATAGAATATTTACTTAATTTTTAACATTGATTTTATATAAAAGTATGAAGAATATACTACTAGTAGTTTCAACATACTATTAAATTGTATTTTATGGATCATATGAACAGATTCCATTCTTGGTTAATGCCTTAAATTCACGCCTTTGCTGTAGATTAGGCATTGACGGTTTCGTCACATGGTCAATAAGCAGTACAGTTGTATTTAATTCCTGATGGCTGACCTCCATTTACCCAATGCACGTCTATTTTGACCTCCCCCCCCCCCTCCCCGCAGCAATACTACCTCTTTTATAATAATGAATGTATATATTAAACCTAGTAATTGGAACGTTTTGAAATGCCATTTTTTCTTTCCTTTTCGTAGGATTTGTTAAAATAGTTTTAACTTGTAGTTAACAGTACGACATTTAACTCTGGACACGACAAAGACTTTTTATTACCATTTCTCATTGTGATATCAAAAATATGTTTATATCACTTGGTGGAATTTCTTACAGTACTCCAGGGTTAAATTGTATTTTATACTTCTAAAGATATGGAGTCCTAAAAAGAATCCCATGGGAGAATAATTTTTTCAGTCCCACCAACTATCCCACGTTTCTCCCATGGGAGAAAAAATTAAATTTTCGCCTAAGGGATTTTTTATCCCATGAATTTGTTCAAATGGGATAAATCCCATGGATATTGACAATGAATTCTTTTCTCCAATACATTGTTATAGTTGGTATATTTTCTATATATTATGATGAGAAATTTGTCATTGTCATCTGTATGGGGTTTATTTCATGTTTCACAATGTATGGGAGAAGTTGTTTGATTTTCAATATCCGTGGGATTTATCCAATTTGAACAAATTCATGGGAGAAAAAATCCCATGGGAGAAAATATCCCATCTGACATTTTTTCTCCCATGGGAGAAACGTGGGATAGTTGGTGGGACTGAAAATCCCACCATTCTCCCATGGGATTCTGCGTTTTAAGTCTCCATATGTTTAGAAGTGGAAATGTTATATTTTTCTAGCTGCTTTTTGGGGATAAGCCATTTTCATAGTTTAGGTTACTTTAATCAAAACCAGAGCTTTGAATCTAGTCCCCTTCTTGTGTGTTACACTTTTTTTATATATATAATTATCCTATTTTTGAAAATAAATAACAAAACTCATTTCTGAAAGTGTTTTATCTATACAAATTACCTAAATATAGCACCTGCACCGATGTTGCATAGCATTCAAAGACATTAAGAACTATTTTTCAAAGTAACGGTGTTGATGATATTTTAAATTAGATGATTATTTGTACTTGATACTGGTAATATAATATGCAAATTATTGGAAAAACTTACGGATGTATTGTTGGTGGTAAAAGTGTGCCTAGTTCTTTGATTCTGTTGTTTATATTCTCTCTTCGCCGTTGTTCGACTAAAAAAAAAGTTTGTCAAAGTTAACTTACATGTAATTCAGAGACCCAGGTCTTTCTTAGAATGTACTATTATTAGCTTAAGAATCTTGCGTAGGCCTCACTGGAAAATGCATTTTTAAAACACAAACTAAGCAAAAATGATCATTTATTAACATGCTCGATTTCCTCTTCTTCTTCTTATTATTATTATCATAAAGAATGTCTTACTGGTATTGTGTTTGTCCCTTTTCTTTATTTCCTTCTCTATTTTTTCTTCTGCTGCCCACATCATTGGCATTGGAGGAATACTTTCTTTTGGAAGTAAGTAAGCTTCACTTGGAGAGAAATTATCAACCTTGTCCAAAGGTATTTCAAGAAAATTACTATTTTCATAATTGTTATTCAAAACATTGCATAATAAAACATTTCCGTGCATATAAAATTATTCAATTAATGTTCTTCGTTGTATGAGGATAACGACTTATTTTAAAAAAAAACCTTTTAGATTTTCTTTAAAGATATGATGACTGCAATAAAATGAAGGTTTATTTACAATGTAGAATAATATATATATTTAAAACTCAACAAAAACTTACATTTGAACATGACATAGTCTCTTCTAAGTCTTGTTCCTCATTTGAATTGTTCTGAAAGGAATTTACTGCATTGTCAGTAAAAATGTCCATCTGAAACAAAAGTTAAATAATATTAAATGTAAAGCTAACAAAGTTTGTGATGCTCTAAAAACAATCTAGGAAAAGAAATCTCTAACAGCACTAGAGATGGGATCAGGTGCCTCGGAGGAAGCATTTTATGCTGGCGGTTATCGTGATAAAGAAGGCATGTGAAGACGAAGACATATCTAAAGAGAAATCTGAGAACAATACAAATAAGAACACTATATTAAACAAAGACGCTTTAAAAGTCTAGAGGTCGCCTTTGTTCAGGAAAAGTAAGCATTCATTGATGACGTTCCCAGTACATCGATCACGCACACCATGACCCCTATGTATTGAACAAGTGTACAGAAAAATCCCTTGTCGGATTCAGTGTGAAAACAGAGGAATAATTGCTATGAAACTTGACTGACAAGATACAAACCAATGATAGGTTATATGTTCTTAATAGGTCATGAATTGCCGACTTTGAACGAAATTGTTGAAATCCCTGTTACATTAATTTATATGTCCTAAGCTTGTCTTTGTTTCAATTAATCGTACTCAAAGCATTATCTTGAGAGTCGAATAAGTTTGGAGATTGTACATACCATTCCGTTCAAAATTAAGCTAATAAAATTGACAATGAAAAAATAAGCTGAAATAATATCATTCATCAAATTACATGTATTTGGTTTTTAGTTGGACTTTATCGTTTGTAGTAAGTAAAACATTTAAATATGAAACAGCTGTTTTAGACGATGTGGTGTCTTTTATTTCACGTTCACTAGCATATATCAAGTCGGCATATGGGTGGAAGTGAAAAAAAAACGAGCTTTGATTGTATATTGTTATTTGTGAAAATTTTTTTAGTACATTTTAAGATAGATTGAAGGTCACAATTATTTTTTCTTTTCATGTAAAAGTTTTTGAACGAATCCTGTTTTATATGAATATAGAAACAGATTGGGTAATAAAAGGGTACAATGCATGCTCTTCGAAATTCATTCAGTTAGTTGGAAAACCTGTTGTGCGAAGACTACTTGATGATGTTAATAAAGAACTCTATCATCCTTTTAATATCGACTTTAAAAGTAATTTTGTATTGAATTAAACAGATTTCTTGTTCTCCTTTAGTTTGGTCTGTATCAAAGAATAAAGATTTATTCTTACTGTCCAAATTTGATTTTTTTTATAAAATATTTTAGATATCTATCGCAATGCTTATGTTTATAATTGGGTTTTGTCAAATGCTTGTATGAAAACATATTTGTTTGGATAAAAAACAAGAATGGAAAAGACACAGCAAGTAAATTTTTCGATCTTCATAATAAGATATGCCCAAATCAAAAAAAAAATCTTGAGAATAAATATTCTTAACATTAAACAGAAGTTTAAAAAAACTTGTCAACTTCAAATAGCAATTTTTGTTTCTTTTCTAACGGCCACTTACTACTTCTTGATCCTCCATATTAAGAAAATTTTGTTGAGATTCCGGATATTCCAGCAAATTTTCCTCACAGTTGTAATCATTCTTAGTCTCATTATTTGTATTAGATACCGGGGATCCAAGATAATGATTGTCGCTAGAAGAAAAGTGGGTTGAGTTTGTCCAAATAATCTGAAAATACAATCACTAGTTAAAATTTCAACTGTTTCATCGACAAAAATGAAATTTAAATTTTCATACCTCACAAATGATTTGTTAACTAAAATCTAACTCTGAAAAATTAAAATTAATCTATAATTACATGTGCAAATACCCCCATGATACTCGCGGCACTCAAATCCGTACACCCTTTCACATTCTCACTCACACACTCCTCACACCCATATATACCCTCACCTTCACGCACATACTCAAAAGTATATATCTTAAAGATGCTTGAGTGTTTTTATGACAATAATGATGGGAGCCATGTTTTATGACAATCTGTTAGCAAATTTATGGTACTATTTGTGCCAATTTTAAGCAGATCTGGTTTTATACTTAAAGAATCATTTTGCATGAAAAGGTGCACATTTCTGCATTTGATTCGACATTAAAACGAATCGAACATACATCAAATAACGATAAAAATTCATGGATGCATTATATTTTTCTATACCGATATAAAACATACACTGATATGAAATCCTGCAATTGATCATAGAAACGCTTTTATATTAAGGATGTTTTTTAAAAACCTTTTCAACGATCTTTTGAACAATAGATTTAAAAAAAATGTTTAGCTTGAAAAGCAACACTAAACGAATAATGATACATGTAAGAAGACTTTCAAAAATTATTTAGATAAATATTTGTACAAATACCTCATGAGGAACATCAAACGAGCAAGGTTGATTTGAATCATCACTTGACAGAAAATCTCCCAATTGATTTGTTTGAAATCCTTCTTGGTGCAACTTATCCATATGTGAACCTTGTTGCGGACTCAGTGTTCGTTTTGTCGACCATAAAACAATTTATCCTGTTTATCATAAAAGTTCTGACAGCTCTATGCAAGTGAATTTGAATCTTTACGACGTAGTGATTTATTCGTCATGTCATCTTTATCTAAATATAAACTAATATTGAAAATTGATACTGATGAAAGTTAAACTGTAAGATTTAAAAGCACTGCATAAGTGTCGTGATTTATGGAAGAGGTTGGACATTGCAAGACTTTTCAGTACAACCATATGTGGGGGTTTTTTTGGTATAAATTCATGCAGTGTCAATAATTTGAACAGTTTGCATCTTCTAATCACTTGTGTGTCAAATGTTAATTCCATTTTTTAAATATTAAAATGTAAAGAAATCGTTTTTATCCCTTTCTACTCATATTGAAACGCCATATCTTGCGAGTATATCAATTGTTAAATAAAGTACAGTGTATGAATTAAAAAAGAAGTTTTGCCCTTTATCTAACAATATAGTTTTCAAATTGTATGACACTTTTTGCTTAATCAGGCTTTAAATAAAAACTGTTGATATGTAAATAAAATAACTTCAGTAAATCTTCAGTCAAAACTACCAAACAAAACTCAACCATCAACGAAAAGAATATTTAAATTTTTTTTTCCCCGGAAGTTTTGAACAACCTTTGTTTAGTTTAATGCTTTTCCTCTGATATATTCTTTTACTTCGATTGTGAATATAACACACAAAAAATGGTCTTTCCTAGTTTATTTAAAGATAATTAATGGGATTCAAAATATTTATCTCACCTAATCATGAAAATACTGTATAGATGTATACGCCCAATTCCTTTTTTATTTTTAAACCATGAAAAATATTATTAACTTCCAAAGCATTTGGAAAGAATTCAGAAATGGTTTATCTTATATTTATTTATTTAAACACTTTTAGTTTTCATTTGAAAATTTCAAACTTCGTCGAAATCGGCACTGAAGACATTTTAAAAATATATTTTCTTCGATTCATAAATCTCCAATTTTAATAAATCAAACGATGACTGTGTTAATTAACTGTACAAATTTATTTTTTAAATACTGCATATATATTACATTTTATGAAACATATGAGATAAAATACAGTATTCTCCTATTTTGTTTTGTTTTATGGACTTTTGATCTTGAATACTGTTCGTTATCTCCATGTGTTTCATTTTATTAGTTACTAATTAAATGAAGATAAATATTCTTTTAAGTTTTATAATGAGGATTGTTTTCTGTTTTTATTTTTTTATTATTATTAATCGAAAATATTCTTTTTATTGGTCATCGCTTTATAACCTTGTTAATTTCGCCAACATCGTTGAGAATAAACAACAATATATACTTTTACATATTCCATAATTAAAAGAGTATTCTAAAGAATGTTTAATCAGTTCACATTTTGTATAACATGCCTTTCATTTCTTGAACCAGACATTTTTTTCTTCCATGAGTAGCTCAAAATTTAATCCTTTACAATTTCATTTATTTCTTTTGCATGTTACATATATATATATATATATATATATATATATATATATATATATATATATATATATATATATATATATATATATATAATGCATTCTCTGATTTTAAAGATATTGTTAACAATGATATTGAAAATGATGTTGAAAAACAATGATATGATTTTCTAATTGACTGATAACCTACATGTAAGAACTGCTCACCTTATCTTACAATTGTGTAAAAGAATTGTATTGTCATTTACACTTTTATAATCCAATGACTTTTTGTAAACCCACATTACAAAAATTATTATGAAATTCTTATTTATATTTCATACTTAACACATCAAAAGGAAAGAATATATCAGGATAAAAAAGGAAACTTTCATTAAAAGGTAAATAAGTTCCTTACATCAATTATTTTTCAGTACCACAGAAAATATATTTATGTTGTCATTAGAGATATCATGCATATTTACAATATGTGCTTCTAGCTACTATAAGTGGAAATAACTAAATACAAAAAGGCCTTTTAAACCTGAAATGCATGATATTTTTTAGATATCTATAAAATTTATCGTCATGGTAAAACCTTCTGGATAATTATGGATAATTACACTGTATGTGCATAAAATAATTTTTTCATTATATATATATATATATATATATATATATATATATATATATATATATATATATATATATATATATATATATATATATATATATATATATATATATATATATATATATATATATATATATATATATATATATATATATGATTTTTATAAATCCATTCTGAATAAAAGTATATATTTAAAACAAATAAAGCTGATTTTAATGCATAAATACAAGTAAATGTTTGCAAAATATTTCATTTTTGAAAAAAGTTAAATTTTAAATTTTTGTGTATTTGTGAACTAATTTGTTGTCTTTATCTAACATACTGTAAATCAATTTCTATTTAAGAGAGCTTTAACTTTGCGTTACTACTGAAATTAATCATCTTCTTTATTAAAAGATACATTTTTTCTTTTACTTTGAAGTATTCAGTGTTGAAACTCTATCTTCAATATGTTTTCTTCTGTCATGAAAGTTTGCAATGTTTCTTAATATTGATCAAAAGTAAAATTTCAATTTTTAATTTTTGTTTTATATATATTTTTTTAAATAAAACCATTTTCTGTTGATCATTTAATAGAGCGATTTTTAAAATATGAAATAAAAAAATAATTTCTATTTTTATTTCAGTCATAATTCAAAAACATTTTAAGACATGTTCATAAGGTAGACATATTAAAAATCTGTTCACAGTATATATAACAAAAAGCGTCAAAACTAAGTTATGAGGTAGTTTATCATAGCAGCATTTTTTTTCCAAAAGAGGAAAAATACCATTTTTGACAAGGGTGACAATAAATTCTTTACACCTTGTCAAGAATTCTAACTTGATTGTCAATTATTTGTGTCGTTAAGAATTTCATATAATACAATATATTATCTGTTGTCCAAGACAAAAAAAAACAAAATCTGTTAATTAGACCACAAATGTTTCTTACGTTCAACAAGATATACAATTTCCTGTACTATAAGTCATGCAGCGATTTCGCATTACAATATTATGTCCATTTAAGGTAACAAAAAAGATTTCTTAGTTTATGAAAATGTATGCTTTTATTCTGGGGTTTTTTCTGAGTCTTTATTTTTTTGTTTTAAATGTCGTGTATTCAGAGTAAAGTAAATTCACTCTAAAGGATAAAAAAAAAAGATATCAATAAAAGTGAGGGACATTTATAATTTTATTAATATTAGTTATTTTAATCATAATTATAATCATTTTCCTCAGAATGGTGTTCTTTTTACTCTTGAAAATGAAAATTGAAAAAGATGAGGAAATATTTTCTAAATAGGAAAGTACAAATTGTTGTATTGTGAAGTAATTTCTGCTCTTTTTTCAAAATCATCTTTTAAAAATTACTTTTAGGATATATAACAAAAATTCGTTTCCTGGACTGACCTATATTTTTGAACTGATTTTGAATAAAAATGACATTAATAATAAATTCAAAGAACATAACAAAATTTGTTAGTTTTCTTTGGTGCTTGAATTTAATATGCGAGTTTGTTTTGTTTTGTATATAATTCTATACAAAATTTTGCATAAAACATATGAAGACAACGAACAGTATTCAAGATCAAAAGTTCTTTAAACAATACAAAATAGGAGCAGAACAAACACGGTTCTCCAAAACATCGGAGGTGGGATAATATACTCTTCAAAAAAAGAAACGCATAGTAGGAACAATGCCCTGAGAATTTGTTATAGTTTTGTCATACCTTTTATTTTTGTATGGATACGATGTATTCGAGTGAAATAAATGATTTTTTAATGCAATTGTTAACTTTACAGCTATTCTACAAGTCTCACAGACAAAAAGACCTGATTTTGCAAAATTTCCCCCAAAATTTTTATCTCAATTTTCAATTGTTGAATTCCGATGCAATTCCTTCAGGTACAAAGGGGCTATCAAAAACGGGGGTTCTCGATATTTTGAATCTGGTTTTATCTGAAAAAATGATGCTTCCTAAAATTGCTGCATCTGAATGTTGCGTGGCACAAAAAGGAAAATGGGCGACTGGAAGCAGGGGTACCGCAATCTACAATTGCAAGAGGTTTTAATGTTACACACAGACCATATCTAACCTATATAACATAAACCATTAACATCGAGCACCCAATGTTCGCAAAAAATGTGGAAGACTACGTGTGACATCAGCAGCACAGCATCACTTCCAAGGATTACGCAAATTGCATTAATGTAATGCAAGGACGTCATCTAAAGCATTAGCTATCCCTGAACTGCACAGATCATCTAACAAGACCGTTTTCAGTTGACTACGAATTATTGCAAGAGTATTATTCATGCCGTTGTTCCGACCCCACAATACCCCAAATATCGACTTCAAAGATCTCAGATGAATAGAGTATTACCACAGCATCACTGCATGCTGAACATTTTGGTTAATCTGCTAGTCCAGAATGTTTATTTGAAAGCCCCTTATACATGTAAGTCTAAGAGTGCTAATGCTTTTTAATGAAGATTAGTTAGATAACTGCCTCCAGAACGTTAAAAATGTTGGTGGTGGTAGTGTAATGATATGGAAAATGGTATTATAAGGAAGTAAGATTGATTTGGTTCGAATTCAATAGACTTTGATGGAAAAAGGTACTCTAACCATGTTCTACCTACACATACCCATTCAATTTTGCAGCATCCTAGAGCTGTATTGCAATCTCACAATACACAGCCACATATATCTCGTTTGACACACCTATTCTTGCAAAGAAACAACAACCTGTTTCAGTCACAGTCATCTAAATCGCTAGATTTAATCCAAATTAATCAGCATTGGACAAAATGGGTTGACATGATTTGCAAAAGACAATCGCATCTCCAGACTCTGCAGCAGCTGACTAAAGTTCTACATTTGGAGTAGGAGAGTATTCCTATACAGTTTTTATTACACACATTTGCTTCCAATAGATGCTGTTTGTGGTTATCATTTGTGTCTGCGGGGTGCATACCAGATATTGATCTTTAATGATCTTAAACTGACTTTTATTCTAAAAATTTTGAGTGATTATGACATTTAGATAGTATTCCTGTTGCTTACCATATTTCTGTTTTATCAATGCATCATTTTACTAAATAATCTTTATGTTCAATGTGCCACTTAAATTCTACGATGCGTTTCTTTTTTTGAAGAGTATATATTTTTAACATTACGACAATCAAGTTCTCACACTTTACCTGCTAAACCTTACTCAGTGCAATTATTTGAATATGAATCTATGAAAAATGTTGCTGATTTCTCGAAAAAGATTGTGTTTTTAATCATTGATTTTATTAGAACTTCCGATGTGTCTCAGTTTTGGTAGATTTGCTGTAGTCTTTATTCCGATATTTGGATATATCAAGATCGTTTGGTCAATTAATTAACAGTAGGTATTTTTATTTCTACGTATGTCGACTCGATATCTCGTATTGGACATGAGATAAAAGACACATAAAAACCTGCATCATTTTTTCCTATTTGATATTTTACTGACTGTTGGCGATAAAGACCAATTCACAACTAAATAACAGTGTATATGACAAACGAGATAATTTTAGCTTTGCCGTCGTCAAATTTCCTTATTTCTAATGTAATATTTCACTATCACTTCCTTATGATGTTTATGTTCCTCAACTTATTCGCTACGCAAGATCGTACCTTGAGTGCGATCAATTAATAAAGAGCGGTATGCTACTCACTTATAAGCTGTTGCCACAAGGGTTTTATCAATCTCGTTTATATTCGGCATTTCGTTAACTCTATAAACGTTTTAATGCCCTTGTAAGCAAATATAACCTGTCATCTGATCGTAGTTTGACTGACTTGTATAATTCCAGTTGTTAGGCCTTCGTTTTCGTTGTAAATTTGACTACGGAAAATTCCATCTACATTATCAATACATAGTATACACGACAGGTGAGACCATTCAACAGAGGATGCTTACTCCTCCTAAGCACCTAATCTCATCTCTGTAATTTCAGGAGTCTGTGCTTTGTGCTCTTTTTACAATTGTTGTATGCTTATAGCCTTTTCGATATCGATAACTTTTTGTTGTCTTTACTTTTTATTGAAGTTATAAGAGACTTTCGATTAAGCGTTTCTAATATCATGGCAAATACTGCAAATGTTATAAAAAATCTTTCGATGAAACCAGGGCTGTTAATATAAAACGTATTTTAATGCACATTTAAAAGGTTCTCACTTTACATGAAATAGGAAAATAACGGACTGTTATAAATTGTATGTCATTTCAAGTATGAATGACACATCATAATAATGAGAAAGGTCAAATGAGCAATATAATATTTTATATAATGTAAATTGTTTAGAAGAGAGATTGGAACACGTACAAAGCCTATTGAGAGAGCTTTAATTGTCTTGTAACTCTCATAATGTTATTTTATATCTAAGTTAATGTTCATGTAAATAACGAAAATAAACCTGACAAGTTTATGCATTACGTCATCATATCTAACCTTCTTTTTGGACATTCTCGTGGCGAATTTCAATATGTTTTGTATATAAACTGGGTTGGGGCAGTTTACGCTTTATAAACCGCGAAGCGGTTTATAAAAAAGCGTAAACCGTTCCAACCCAGTTTTTACCGTATAAAACGGGTAGCTATTAAATTCATTGCTTATAATTTAACTTTCATTCATTTGATGTAAGAAAAAGAGATGATTGTTCTAACAAAATGACTTTAAATTGTACAAAATTTGAATGTAACGTCAGGCGGATTGATACGTTTATGACGCAAGTCATTGTGACGTAGGCAATCCATTTTATCCGATATAAAGTAAATTTTTATCCAATCAAATACAGCGTTACAACCAGAATTAAATTATTTATTCT